>NW_003803378.1:475717-529529 GCF_000255335.2 Galendromus occidentalis
CCCCCCCCCCCCCAGAGCACGGCACTGTTCTGATACCGTGTTTTTCCGATAGTTTGACCCGTCTAGAGTGTAAGTCGTACACGGTGTGTAGATCCGACTCTGGAATCCACCCTTACTTTTGAGAAAGACACATTTCTTCTTGACCACCTATGAGGGGCGTGTTGGAGTGGAATGGAATCTGTTTTTCATGCGCATTTCATGCGGAATATTTTTTATTGCTTTGTCCCGCTGGAGCAGACGCTCAAAACACCATTCCCGGGACGGTGCGCGGGAATAGAGTGTTCCCTCAGCCTCGGGGAATAGAGGCTATGTCGAGATGTCAGCGTCTAAAGCATACGAGGTGATCTGCCACTGAGGCGATGATTGTAGAGGAGTCTCAGAACGCGAAGCTTGCGGAGAATAAGGACTCGAAGCCTACCCAAAAGTGCGCTCCTAAATTTGAAATTCGATTGATTTCAAGCCTAAAGGACAGACTGAGAGCCTAATGAAATACGGCACGTCGTACTGTGCGTAAATTGCCAGGCAGAGCCTTTAATGATCGGTCTGATTGAAGTCGAGATGTCGCTGGACGGCGTGAAAATCCCATTCGACAATATGGACGCCGATCGTCTCGGTCGCTTCTCTCGAGTCGATTTGGGGACAGTGCTTGCCCTGGAAGCCGTCGAACGTCGGTGCCTCGGATCCAGTCTGAGAATCACACCGAATAGAATTCGGGATTTGCTCTCTATCAGCTCATTCCGGCGCTGGCTCAGATCCTCGATAAGTTAGCCAATCCCATCCCCGGCCCGGAAAAAGAGTTCTGGAGCAACGAGTCTTGGCTCTGATTGGATAGACCTCGAAATTGCCCGGTTGACGGCCCGAAACATTTGCGGAGCGACTATGCGGCCTCTCGCCCACTTCTCACCCGCAAGCACGGGCCATTCCAAAGAATGCACGCTAGCTCGAAGAATTGATGGGTGATCGCATCTCATGTCGGAGAAACTCACAAACAAAACGACACCCGTAGGATTATTATTTCTCTCGCCGCGGGTGGATCATTCTTCAAACGAGTGGGTTTTCCAATCAATCGCTCGATTTGCTCCATTGATCAATTGCACGTGTCTCGAATAGAGCGGACTCTCAAGGAGAGAACAGAGGGAAGACATTGTGCCGCTCAAGTGCCGCCACCCGAGACGGACAATAATCGAGCTCCAATGACCAAGCGAAGGCACGCGACGGGAGAGCAAAATATAACTGGATGTCTCTATTAAGGAATGAGAACTCACGCCGTCGTCGCATCATGACACCGGAGAAACCATACGTCAAAACAACGAAGATAGACGGGGTTCGGATAGTCGGATAGATCGCCATGCGGTAGACTGCATTGAGCGAGAGAACGGGGAACGATCCATTGGTCAGACACACGTACAAGTGCCTCGGCCACGCTCCGTCGGAGCTCGGATCATATTTACTTGACTGCAAAGGAAGCCAGTGAGCCACTTTAACATGATTGGAGGCAAGTGGATTTCGCGGTCTCCCTGGAAAAGAATCGCCAAGATCACGGAAACCCTGACACCTGAGACTAGCGAGTGCAGATGAACAAACGGAGATGAATATGTTCTCTTTTCGTCTTTCTCATCTATTTCAATTAGACGCATGAGCTTCCTTCTACGCTGATGCGTCGGGCGCGTCGACTTCCTTGGAAGGAGCTGTCAGGTGGAAAAAATCGCATCGCGCCTTTCGTGGTTGCCCCGTCGGCATATGACACCTCGTATCTCGCGAAATCTTAGCATGAGTGAGCGAAGTCATTGGATGGCAGATTGAGAGCTGTGAGTTCAAACGAAATTCGACTCGACACTCGAATGTGATGAGGAGAATGATAATAATGATAACTTCATCGATGTTGAACTGGATGGGCTGAATCATTTAACGCGCCGAGAGTCTCTCAAGAAGAAAGAGGACGGATTGATACCATAGTCCGCTGTTGTTGCAGTGCGGATCAACTGCGTGATCGTAAGAGATCTGCTTCAGTTTTCTCCTGTGACGATCTCTGAGGCTCTCTCCGCGATGCCTCCGGGCGAATCACGGGCATTCCATTATCGAGTCATTCGAGGAAGTATAATTTCATAAGATTCGTTCCGACGTTGTCGAACGACCTCGTGTAATTTCGACCGATATGGTTCGGCTCCCCCAACCCGCCCTCGGAATCTCATTGTGAAGCCGGGTGGATGCCCGATCGTGATGGTTATGGTTATAATAATTATTGATCCTCGCTAATGTCTACACGTTTTCATTGTCTACATGAGCGACCCTGGTCCAGGGGCGAGTTTCCTCAGCGGATCCTTCGGGTCTCATCCTCCCGAGCATCCTTCTCGAGCATTTTCTTCGTGTCCCCCCATTCCCCCCCATCACCCACTCCAGTGAAGCCCAGTCTCCTGACGAGCGCTTCCGTCTCGTGATGATGCGAGCCACATTTCAGTATTATGTGTGGTATGGTTTCTATTTGACCGCCGCATCTTGTACAATGCGGGTCAATGGATTCGTATTTCGTGGGGTGGGCTCGCGTAGGTAGCATTCCCGCACGGGCCAATGCCAACAGTGCGCTGCCCCGGCCGTTTGTGTACAAGCCGCGTGCAGTCATGCCTCCCTCCTTCCATTCTCTGTAGAACTCCAAGCTTGATTTGGATCTCATCGATTCCGACCAAGTCTCGTCGTTCGCCGCTTTGTCTAGCCCGTTCCGGAATCAGTTCGGTCTCGACTTTGACGGAAGGACAGTTTGAGCTCCCGAGTTCACTTCTCTGCTAGTGACCCCGGTTTATTCCTCCAGCCACGCTCAATCACGCTCTCGGGACTCCCATCTGAGATATCGAAGATATGACGGAGATGAATCGAAAAATCATTGATCCCAATGCTGAGCTGATCCGTAGCCGGATCTACACCTAATCTGCCCGGCCACGCGATTGGATTACGATTCGTTCTCTAATTATTGCTGACGACAACAAGGTTTCAGTCGATGCAGGACGTGGAGGAGAACGGGCGGTATCGGTCTTCGAGAGCGGACTTCCTCGATGAGCAGCAGGAAGGATGAGCTCTCTCCGGAAATCTTAACTCTGGTGAATTTCGAATTCGCAGGCGCGATCCTTTACCTTCAAAAAAAAAAATACCCTCCAAAAATTTGCCGCTCCTCTCTGCGTGAGCCTGTGGGAATGTCGAGAATCTCGGAGCTGAGCATCTTCCTTTACATATCTACATATCAGTCGGAAGCTAGTCCACGCGGGGGCGGTTTCCAGTTTATCACCGAATATGAGCTCCAATGCCGAACCTAGCGGGGCTCCCTCAGGCGAATCGTATTTTCGTGACGAGCGCAGACGGGAATACTTTCCGAAGAAACCCCCTGCACCCTGGCGAGAAGGAGCGTCTTTGTGTACTCTTCGAACACTTCTGTTTGATGCAAATAAATCCCGCTTGTTTGTCTGGAAGCCTTTGCGGACTTCGGGAGACATCGACGGATCCCGATCCAGCTCAATCGACCATTCCTGCCGCGGCCGTGTTTTCCTCTTCCCCAGATGATCGGAGAGCGCCAAGAATGCCATGAATTACTGCACGGAGTCTCTCGGTCCGACTACGGCCGTCCATCATGATCCTAGAGGCGATCTCCTCTACGGAATGGATCTCAGATCACGGTCACGGAAGCTCATACACATATGTATATACGGCTTGGAACTTTTTCTTACGTCTCGTTCGCTTGCCCGGATTTCGACGTCGGACCCATCGATGGGAATTAATGAATCAGAAGCTTGAGGAATGAGAATCGGTGGAGTTATCCCTCCGACTCTGGATTATCTTGATTGGTGGGGTTGCAGACTGAGGGAAATGAGGAGCGTTCCGACGACGATATCCTCCGGTCGCATCACCGGCCGCGATCGTCGAGAAACATAGCCGGTCGGCAGAACCGACGAGGCCATCGATCGCGTCAACTACCAGCCGGACGAATAAAGGTCTCACTTCCATTGATTGAGCTCCCCGGGCTGAGGAGCCGACCGAGCAACACTGTGTGTGATTCCGCGATGCGGGTCCCGTGGTTCTGAGCAGCGGCGGCGGCGGCGGAAACCCGCATTCGCAGAAGGTTCCTAGAAAACTTCCCGCATTATCGACTTCGGGAGAATCATCATCCCGCGTCGTTTGCCGCATCGTCTACCCGTCACTGAGGAGTTCTATAGAGGGAACGAAAGCGAACAGAAGAGACCGGTGACTTAAGTGAACGATTTTTATTAATCATCTGCATCCTCCGCATATTTGTCGTCGACTTATCCAACGCCAACACCTTTTAATCCGAGTCCGCCATAAGTGTAAGATTTCGGTCTATTCAGATAGGCCACGACCGTCCGGAATTCACTGGACGACTACCGCCCAGCTGTATTTCATTTAATTTTACATCTCGTCTTCGTTCTGCTCCATTCAGACAGCTTTGTGTGCTCAGCGCCGTTGAAGTGTAAATTCAAGCGTTCTCCGTCGGATGTTATCGCGGAAGCTCGAGGATGCCTCGGACGAACGCGCTGTGATATGCAACTTTCGAATTGATGTCTGAGAGTTCATTGGAATAAAGTTTTGGAGGTGCGACCAGCGGCGAATCCAAAGACCGAGACGCCATTTCGGCACGAAGAGCGAGCCCTTCACTTTGGCAACAACAATTCATTCGGGATTCCCGCTCGCCGCATAACTGTACACGACCCAATGACGAGTACGGCAATACTTATTTACAACACGTTACAACACATCAGCCCTTTTTCCTTGCTCGTTTCATCGGAGACGCTGCTGCCCGGCAGAAGGTGCGGATGTTCATTCGTCTTGGGGTACACCTTCAACGTCGTATTCCTTCTTCTTTTTCTTGTGATGTCTCCTGCGACCATTCTTCCTCTTGCGTCCACGACGCGGTACCGAGGTCGGGGGCTCTGCAAAACAAAGAAGCATCTCCTTGGTGATTTTCGCGAGAGAGAACGAAAAACGAAAATTTCGAACGATGCGAGGAGGTGGGAACCTCGCAATGCAGATGTCCATCCGGCGCATCTTCAGGGGGGAAAGAATGTATCATTCCCAGATCTTGGGATAATTTCAGAGGACTCATTGGATGCCACGAGGGGAATTATCAGGCTATTTGCCGAGAATGGGAGAGAATCGTTCCTATCGAATTAGGGTTCGGCGGAGGTAGAAAGAGGAGAATTTCCACTGACGGCTCATTGTCGGAGTTTTTGTTCACCGACGAGGGATTTCCAGGGATTCGGCTCTCACATGCGCAAGGGGCCTCATTGGGCGTGGCAGCTCACCTGATGCTGTCTCAATCGTCGTCGTGGTGGTCGTTGTCGTCGTCAGCGTTGTTGGGAGAGTTCTGACGGCTTCGGTAGTGCTCGTTGTCAAGTCATCAGTTTCCGTCGCGTCGCCCTCAGCTTCGCCCTTCATTTCATCCGGAATGACAGGCAGCACCGTGATGAATTCCTCTTTTACTGGGGGCATCGTCGACATTTCCTCCTCGGGTGTCGCGGAAGCAGGAGCTTTGACTTCATGATGGTACTCCCTGTGAGTTTTGGAATGTTCTTCATGTCGGATCTCGTGAGGTTTTCTCACGTCCTCCGTGGTGACCAGGTCGTCATCCTCGATAACCCTCACGGTGGCGTGTTGCTGCCGTTGGTGGTGGGTGTGGTGGGCTTTATGATGTGAAGGATCCTCTCCGGCGAGTTTGAGAATTTCGTCTTTACTGGGAATGGCGATGGAGTCGTCCGCGGTGGCATCTTCTCCATCGCCCGGTCGCATGGGAATTTCAGTCGCCGCGGATTCTGTGGTCGTCGCAATCTCGGCCGTTTCCTCGATGTGATGGTGATGATGGTGGTGGTGATGAACCTTCGCCGATGGGTCGTCTTCACGGTGCAGCGGAACTTCTTTGTTCGGATGCTCTTGATGTGTGGTCGGACCTCCTTCCTGAGCTGTCGAGTGATGCTCCTTGTGGTTAGTTGGATGATCGTGCCGTGCGACTGCGTGATCCTCGTGAGCTTCGATGTGATGTTTCTGTTGATGGTGGTCACTCGGATGAGCATCGCCGTGCGACTTCAGGCCCGGGAGATGCGCGTCGTGGTGTCGTGGAGACTCACGATGCCCCTCCGAGCGATGCGAGCCGTGATGCTCGAGAGGGAGGTCGATCTTCTTCTCGATCTTTATCTCGTCGGTGTTTTCCGCAGGGGGCTCCACTACCATCTCCAGTTCACCGTTTCCTGTTTTATGATAGGTCAGGTCATGGAAGGGCTGACCTCCTCTTGGGTGCGATGCTTCAGTCGCGGCCTCGCGGACGTCCTCCGCCGCGTCTTCGGTTGTTGTGGATGTCGGTTTTCTCTTCGGGGGCAGAGTTCTTGTTTTCGGCTCGGAGCTCACTTCTACTGAAACGAATGAAAGGAATGTTATATGATCGATTCCTGCTCAGAACGATCGGATATCGACCGGAGACACGATGGGAATGAGCTAACCTTCGGCGTCCTCGTCGGTTCTGGGGGTTTCTGGCTTTCTGCGTTCGAGTTTACGACGGCGATCCTTGCGACGTTTCTCCCTGCGGGCCAATTCCTCCTCCCGAGCCTTCTCTTGCTGCGCAGCGATGTTATGCAGTTCCATCTCGCGTCTGAAGTTTTCCGACAGATCGAACTGTATCTTCGGCTGCTCTTTTTTAACTTCCATCGAGTCCTCGTCGTCGCTCTCCTGGCTACCGCCGTTCGAGTCGGGCTGTCGATCCCTCCGAGCGGACTCGGTTTTCCTGCCGGTCACTGGGTCGATCGGGTTGTTTCCGACAACGGCTGGATGAGCGCAGTTTATCTTCTGCATTTTCTTGATCGCTTTCTTGAATGCGTCGGAACCTCGCTTCCACTCCATGATGAATGTTGGAACTAAGTTTCCGTCGCCGTCGCGCGTTCCTGAATTCGAGAGAAACAAGGATAACCTCCCGCCTAGTCAGTCCTATCCCCAATCTATCGGCTGAGACTCGCTTCGTTGGCTATCGTGTTCTCAGATTCAATCTTTCAAGTTGGGTCTGAGAAGGTCAAAATCTCGCAGAATGAATTCTCTGCATATATCCGAGTGCGGGTATGCTTGAAGATTCTAAAACGAATTGAGTCTCGCGCTCGATTTCAATGATCGAATGAACAGGAGACGGCAAAAATGAATGATTATTCTCAATAATCGGGTCGTGTAAAACTGAGAATCTCTCGATTTCAGCGTCAGAATGTGATGCGTAGAGAAGGGAAGTATTCTCGCCAATTCTTGGATCGTATGTACACATGGTGACTTGCCGAGCAAATCGCCGCCCGAAGAGATCGATCCGGGCGACAGCGACTTTGAGTCGATGTGCTAGACGTCGCGACTCGCGACCCCTCCTGGCCGATGTCATGATTTACGAGGAGCCACCTGACTCCTCATGTTCTCCCGATATCCGACTCGCTAATTTCCGACCTCCATGTCATTCTCCTCCGTCAGGTATCACCGTCCGTGCTGGATATTTTCCCGCTTGAGAGAGCTCGAGCTTCAAGACAGCATGATACTCCTCGTCCCCACAGCACACACGAAGGTCGACCAAGATTTTCATTATATCCGCCGGCATACAGAATGAAACCGAAATCGTCTCTCCGCTTGACGTAAAGAGTTTGAAAAACTGCGGAGTCATGCTGCGTCCGAGGTCCGAGCTGAGGTGGTTGGGAGAATCCAGGACAACTCCGATAATAATCGACCTGAAAGGCGACTTCTCTTCCATCTCGCGCTACCCGAGTCGACGCAGCAACTTCCCTGATGCATCAAGTTTGGGAAGCTTGGAAATGGGCGAATTCGCCCGTCGAGATAGCTCTGAGGGCTGAAGGCTTCGGAAGCGACTGCCGTTCCTCAGGCCTGCCCTATCCTTTGGTGCAGGAGGCTCCGGAAACCGAAAATGATATTCGTGGCCATTCGAACTTCGGGCGAGGACCAGGATGGATAGCTGACCGAGATCCGGCTTCCGAAGATGGGAGAGAGGGAAAGGGGGAATCACAAGCCGAAACGACATCTCGTGGCGTGGCCCACCGAGGTCAGCAGAAAATGGACAACCCGCGCTGATAACGAACCTTGAAGAAAGGTCTACAGAGCGGATCCCTCAAGCATATCGGCAGACTTACGAGGAGACCTCTACTAAGACTCTGCCTGTTCGTCTGGTAAACTCACCCATTAAGAGGAGATGTGGATTTTTCTTGGCGATTTTCCGGTCGAGTCCGGAGCAGCATTGCGTCATGTTCGCATTCCTAAACTCGGGACTTCTGAGATCTTTCTTCGAAATGATCGTCTCTGTCACTTTGAAGATACGGCTCATTTTTGTCCGGAGAACAGTACCGTCCTTCGCCCGCCGGGCGCGCGCACGGATCACTGTGAAAGGGAGGATAAGTATCCGTCAGGAACAGCTGTCTGTCAACAACTTGTATCATTCAATTAGCCGTCCTGCTAAACTCATTCTCCCCTCCCCCTGATTTGGCCTGTTCTCCTCGTGTGTCTCGATGTTTTCCCGCCCCCTCCCAATCGCATTCGACTCGAGTCTGTCCTAATCTCTGTCCGTCTCCTATTCCGTTCGCCGCTACTCCCCCTTTGTCATATACCACGCATGTCTTTGAATCGTTTTGGGCCCCGCGGACTCGAATGAGTCGCTCGGAGAGAAGGGCACAGATGAGTTCCACTGTGACAAGGATGCGATATCGCTTCGTTCAATCTGACTGATTATATCAACTGCAGGAGACTCCCTATCGATTCCAGTCTTCTGGAGGGTTGCATGCCATGAGTGGAGTACTCGTGGGAAATCAACGGATATCAGATAACGCGATTCAGGGTGGGCAGACGCAGGGCTAGCCTCAATCGTCTAAGCTTTCTTCCCGATAGACGATTCCCCCAGCGCTGCTTTGGTCCCTGTTCAGGCAAACTCCAGAATAGAGTGGGATTGGGGGGCTATGGACTAACTTTTCAGGTCATCTATTCCGCGGAGTATCCTCTCTGGAAGTCGTAAATGATAAAGTGCCGCCAATCATGAACCCGGTCAACTCGCCAAAACCACGTCCACACGAATGAAAACATTCAGGACCCCTGAAGCGATTTCTGACCAACGATACTCACCGAAGTCTGCACGGCAATAGTTGTCCAGCAAACTTTCGGAGTTTGCGGGCTGTGAGCACGCCCTGCAGACTGCCGACTCTGAAAACAGAGAATGTTAGGATTAGACTCAAAGCGAACAAGTTCCGATACTTTCACCATGCAGGAGATTCACCAATCCATCAATGGCGAGGACGGAGGATTCGGGAGCTATAGGGCAAGGGGGAGGCGTGGTGATCTGATCGTGGATATAGAAAGTTCTTGGAAAGGACTAATTTTGTCGTGCGTCGGCCATCCGAAAGTCAACAGCCCCGTTATGCAAAGAGAGGACGGGGCGTTGGATAGAATCTTATTTGCATTTAATATGATCAGCGGCCAGAAAGGAGGCGTATCGAAAGAAAACTCGCTGAGCGGTGAGCGTAAGGGGCCGTAATGAAAACATTGAAAAGAAAGCCGTCCCTGGACCGAATAGTCCGAAAACGATCGATTTATCAATATGTACAGGGAAGCCACCGCTGGCGGTGCCTAAGTCGCGGCAGCGAGCCATCAGCGACAGCAGCACTCTAGAAAAGTGGAGTGGGTGAAGTGGATTTTTTAGAACAGGTTTTCCGACGGGTTCATCCTGCGTTTAATGTTTTCTCTAGCCCACCGAATATTCCTGACTCGCCCGATCCCTCCCCGCTCCTCATGTCGTGTCCTCAATAGGAATATCTGATCCTGAGGACCGCTGACCCTGATACAGAGCTGCACGTTCCAACACGGACCTCTGACGCTAGCATGGAACTTGTGTTTGTCGGCGCGGTCCCCGAAGAGCGCCTCGACGTTCCTTTTCGACCGTGCTGACTTTCGAGGTCTCTCGCTGAACCCTCGTTTTTTCCCACAGGACACTCGCCACGTTTCCATCAGACGGCGGCGGAGCGGGGACCGTGAGCCTGAATTCGAATACCCACATATACGCTAACGAACTGCTCCATTTTAGCGGCGAGAAAAATCCTGAAACCTCTCACGAATTTGCATACATTACGACCTCTATGCCGAACGCAGGTTATACCCCCGTCCCGAGACCGCTAGCGGGGAACAGTCGTCCTCCATCTCGCGAACTCATGGGGAAGAGTTTAGACCTGCTGCTCTTATGAATGTCTCGACCCGCGACTTCGTCGGTCAGCGAAGGAATTCCGACCTCCTGATAAGTGGGAAAAGCTAGCCCTCATTCCCACATGTTGTTCCCAAATCAGCGTTAGGGAGGCGGGGGCGGATGATCGGCGGAATCGATCACGAATTCTGCCTTTCCCCGATCGGGCCGCTTTCCGATGGAATTCTTTACCGACGCTTTCCTGCCAAAAGGAATCCAGGGAACCCTATGATGTGCCCTCACAAGGCCATTGAACATTGTTTCAGGCGCCCATGTACCTGCCGATCCACCGCGTGCAATTTTTCCCCATCTCCGCCGAGCGGAAATTAATATTTTTGTACTAATTAAATTCTGTCTGTTATTCTCGTACGCGACGACATCGGGTGCCGTTCATGTGTGTGAGTTTCTATGCGACAGCCATGTAGAACTATCTGAGCGGGCCGCCCGTGCTGCTACGTCAACTTTCGGACGACACGGGAAAGCGCACAGGCTGGCGTCTTGACATGTAGATAGCAGAGGATGAGAGAGAGAATCCTCACCGGCTCCCACCAGCGAGAGAGAGAGGGTTCGCGCGAGCAAGAAACGAACATGGCGTTCAGAAAGCTCAAAAGACGACGACGTCGTCGTCCACTTGACGCATCCGTGTGCGTCGACCCGTTGTTCTGATAACGTCGACGTTGACGTGTCTCGCTGTACTTTTCTGCGTCGCGACGTTGAAGGCGGCTGATAATCTTGTAAGGAGGAACGGGAAAGAGAGCTTCCTCCTCTGGATGTCGATACAGCTCTCGGCTGATTAATAGGGCATTTATACCGAACTATCGGCAGCGAGCGAAGATCGTGAGTCGCGAGGGATTGCCGGGAGGACTCGGACTCGCTGAGAGCTACTGCTGGACGAAATGGGTGTAACAGCATGGATTGGTGTCGTTCTGGCATGGGATAACGAAATAGGGAGGAGGGGGGTGAGAAGGAGCTCTACACGAGCGAGGGGCTCGGAAGTGACGGACCCTGCCATAGAAGAGACGAGCCCTATAAACGGGAAAATTGAAAAGGCCAGCCATAGCCCGAGCGAGCCCGAGGAAAAAATGAACGTGCCGGCTGGAATCGAACGCTCTCGACTCGCCAGATGGGGATATCGGGAGAACCGATCCGACGGATCGGTGAAAATCGACGCGGATGCCTGCGTGCGGACAGATGAGTCGCGGGTCGGAGAGACATTCCTCAGAAGTCCCTCGAAATTATTTCGACTTCGGGTATTCTCGCGCTCCGAGGCTTCCCGACACATGGGGAAGTCTGAGCCCCGAGCTCGAATAGACTTATAAGCAAGAGAATCAGCGAAATATATACATACATGCACAGACACACATTGCAAGGCCTTGTGCAGCTGGCTCCACCGCTGGTCACGAGACGCTGAGCAGCCAAAGCGGCAAAGTGCCGGGGTCCCATAGGATCGATTCAAAGAGCCTTTGGGTATGTTTGCCGTTGCACGCACACACTCGCGCTCGTTTATACATACACGACATCCTTTCTTCCGGCTGGCCGAGCTCATCACGACTCGATGGCCATGCTGTTCTCCCTTTTGCTTGTCGACCAGCCACCGACTGACACGATAAGCGGGCCGACCGCAGATTCCCGGAGCAATGGTCGTATGTACCGACTCTCCAGCCGATATTCGGTCGTCAGGAGAGAGCGAAACCTGCAAGCTATCGCCCAATCAGGAGGGTCGAGACTACTGGCAGACTACCTAGTCCCTCTCGATTAGCTGTGAAGCTCATTCCCTGGAAGAGTCGGAATGATGTCTCCCGGTTTCCTGGCATTGATCCGAAAGGCCTATACGTCCCATACGGTCCTGTGCTATCGTGAGACTCGATAGGCGCTTATCGCTTCCGCTCATCCGCTCCTTTGTGGGTGACGGAGTCGGGATAATCGACCTCGCGCTTCCTCCCAGCCCCCGGAGCGTTTCAATTGGAAATGAACGCTCGCCCTCTCCATCAGGGCGGAATCGGTCATGCTTTCCATCAACTGTTCGGAGCTCATGTGTACGACTCATTGATATGCACACTCAGCTATGAAGAGCGATCATTCACAGCGACTTGATCAGTCGTCGGATCTCGAGGGATTTCGAGTTCCAGGCGCAGCCTTTGAGAATCTCGGAAGCTCTTGAGCAATGACGAGCGATTTTCTGACCACGTTCAGGGTTTTCTGATCCGCTTCATCAAAAAAACTCCGACATGTTCAGACCGGGTCAGGCATGTTTTGGAGCCCCGGCCGCCGAGCGAGTGAGCATGTATGGAAAGGAAACGCTGAATAGACTCTGGAGCTGAGGAATGCTCAACTCGGATCGAGGGCTTGGAAGACAGACGTGTACACGCTAGACAGACGGACGATTCGACGCTTGCTCGCTTGCGTGTCCATCCGCGGGGGTCGCTACTAACATCCCGGGGTAGCAGTGTCAGACGGAGAAGAACTGTCCGCTCGCTCGCTCGGTTGGCTGCTCAGTGTCTGGTCGAGCGAGCGATTGTTTGGTTGACTGAGCCATTCTTCGCAGGACACACAATAGACTTTGATCTCATTGGTGTCATTAGCTACGCTCGGCGGTGGAGCGAGTGCGACATGACATCTGTCATCGCCGAACAGAACAGCTGAATGTCGCTTGCGCACTCCGCCGAACATATAGTACGCACAGCGATAAGAATCTCCTCTGTTACAAGCAGATACGAGCGGTACTCGCGAGCGTGAGCGGAAATCGAACACGTCCCATCAGGAGGACTTCCTCGACCTCCGAAGTCGTTCACCGCGAATCACCGTCTCTGACAGTCATCCGAGCTCCACTTCGCTTCGACCCCGCTCGTTCAGACTCGATTCTGATTAAACACGAATTTCTGGTCTTCGCAGACTCCTCGACCCGAGTCAATTTCCGAGTCCGCCCGCCGAACTCCGAGCTTGAGAGGAGACAAATGATCGAATGAAACATCCTCAATCGAATATATTTCCTTCTCCGAACGTCTCGTGCTTCCCGACGACGCCGACGGACGGAGCCAGTCCGAAAAGTCGGAAGTCTGGAAACGGGGAGCACCGATGTCGTATCGTGAGGACTTAAGAGGTCGTCAGAGCTGCGAAGTGGATTGTTGTCCTGAAATCGCGCGAGTCGGACGGTCCGGAAATCGGCAAGCAAGTCACGGGGAAATTGGAAGCTTCATCAGAACCTATTGAAACTTCTCTGACAATGAGTGAGACAGAGTAAGACCGATTCGCATCTTTGAGCCTTCCCCAAGAAAACTCTCGTGGTTTCAAAGTCTGAATATCCCAATATTGCTCTCTCCGATGAATTCGGAATGCAGTGAAGCCACACGACAAAACAGGAATCGCGCTCGAATGATGGCAAGATATCTTTTCCTCTAGGATTCTTCTCGAATGAATAAATAGCAGTCGGCGGTCCCATCCCTAGAGCCTCCCGAGATTCCTGACTCCGACCGTGGGAAAAGGGGAACAAAAGCGGAGGACGGAGCTGCGGGCGAGCTACGAAGGGAGACGCATTCGGAAGTCGAAGCCAAGGGAAAAAAGATCGGAATATCGTTCTCGACCTAGTCGGATGCCTGCAGCAAAATGAAAATAATTCAGAAACTGATTTCTTTCATTTGATGCATCGCTCCCATCCAACCGGAATAACTCGCGAGAGCGTAGATCTGGTCTTGAAAACTCAGAACCGCTCATCCGATGGCTACAAGAGCGTTGAAAGGTCGACGACTTCCGCCTCGAGGTTCGGAAATTATGAATATTCTTCATTTCGCTCCGAACCGCATTCATGTAAGTCAGTAGAGTTCAATCGACACGCTCGCGAACGGTCCCGACAAGGGCCGGTTGCTCTGATCGAGCCACGGGTCGAGCCGTTGCTGTTTCCATTCGCGGTAGGTCGCCCCACTATTGTATCACCCCTTATCTCGCACTCGGGCGAGAAAATCCGCGGATGGCTCTCTTTCCCCTCCCCTAGCGCTGCCTGCTCATATATTTCTGCGAGATACGGATCAACATCGACAGGACTCGGAGGCTCCCTCAAATGTGTTCGATATCTCTCGCTCGATCACCCGGTGTTCGTGTCCATCTGATTTCTATCTACGTCTGTCTCGTGTCGATCAGACGGCCTGGTCAGATAGGCTCCGTAGTTCTTCGATGGTTATCCTACCGAATACGAATTCGTGTCCGTCCTAATTGAAAGTTCGACCTCGACTAACCGGTCCCGATAGCGCAAACCAAGCTCAATCCAGAACAGAGTTTCGCATCGAAAGCGAAAATGACGAATGGAGATATCGCGTGGAGCTCGACCAGATGAGCGTTTTTCGAGGGTATTCGAGAATTCATTCCCTTTCCCTATCCTGATCCCAATTCGCACTCGGAGAGAAAAGTCTGGAATCCCTCCTTCGAGACTCGAACACCTTCCTCGGCGACAAGCTCAAGCATGCGACAGGTTGAGAAAGAAATGATTGAAAGCTCTGAGAACGAGTCACTCATATTCTCGGAGTGAGTTGCTTGAAATGTGGAGATTAGAAGCTGCATCTCCAGCATCGGGGAAACCGAACTCCCAGCTGATCGCGCAGGCGACGTGGACCTCAGGCGATGCAACGGCCGCGGCCCCTCGAGACGAGATGTCGAGAGATCATGAGCTCAACAGAAAGCCGTTCAGCAACGCGGAGCTTCCTCCTGTCGCCGCGTCCCTTGATCGGGTATCCGAAACTCGGGAACAACTTAATTTTCTTGGCTCAGCGCTTATCCTACTTATGCAGAATGCTCGAGCTCAAGGCTCGGTGGGAGTCTGCGAAGTGCCCCGGAAGCATTCGCTTCCTGGCTGGACCAGCTCTCGATCAGGCGGAAGTTTCTGATTCGTAAAAGCATCGCGGAGGACGTAATCATGCCAACGCGCCCATCCCTGGGCAATGAATCGAGCTTCGCATTATACGCTCGTCGTCACGCTCTAGCACTATCAAGATACGGGAACTTCTGTTTTACGTCAGCTTTGATCCCGCCTGAGAGGTCTCACGGTGGTGGTCTTCTCGCTGTCGTCCCGCTGGGGCGAATTCTCCGCTGAGCAGCCGACTTCCCGAGGTGCTCATAGTTGGAGTTCGAGTGCATATTTTACGCTATGGTAAGGAGCATACCTTCCGGGATAACGCAGCGGAACTCTGCGCACGTGTCAACGCGACACCATGCACATGGGGTCATATGTGATTCGATATGCGTGCGTGCTCAGAGCTTGAGGATCCTAAGCGATACTCCGTGGCCGATCTCGCCGGGCCCCGGGGAAAGGTTCGGAGAAGGATTCTGGTGCGATATCCTGCTCGAGCTCTGATTTCAAGCCGATCGGGGAGCAGTCTCGGAAAGGCTCAGAGCGGCAACCGGAGCAGGTGGACGCAAAGGATGATGAGCGACACGAACGACCAGATAAGAGTGATCTATTGAAAAGCTGCGCGCTTTTTCCGCGTCGACTTTTTGGATCAGTGCAATTTTGTATCCCCCACGATCGGGCCCTTCTGGAGGGGCAGCTCGGTGACTCCGAGCATCCATCGGTCGGTCGTCGTCGTCCCCCTTCTTTTCCTCTAAGGACGGCAGCCGCTTGGCCGACAGCTGCAGCCGTAAGGCGCTATCGATTCTGGACGGCGCCGGCTTTCCTCCCCTGACCACCGCATTCGCTCTCCGTTCCCTTTTTATCTTGACCTCCCCTCAGTCTATCTCTCGATATCGCCCCCCCCTCATTTCTTCCCCTAGTCAGTCTCGGTCAACGGTCTAGAATTTCCTTTCGAAGCATCTTTCCCATACGAGGTTCCTCGCGTCCTCCCACTCCCTCTATGCTCGTACATCGCTCCGTTCGCTACAGTATATTCCTTGATTTTCTTTCCCACGGCTCTGTGTATTCCGCGGCCGCTGCTCTCCCTCATGTGAAGATCACAGATATTCTCTCCTCCTCATTGAGTGCCGTCTATGTCGTTCCGCCTTTGTCTTTGACCCTTTTGCGGAGAGAAGAAAGATTGGAGAGGGACACAAGAGTGGAGCTCCCTCTCTCCTCTCACTGGATTTTCTATTTTTCGGCTTCTCTTTAATTCGCCCTTTGTGTCTCCCTCACGTTCGGCTGCGCTCATACGAAATTCCGGTCGCGATTCTCAGCTTGACGATACTGTTCTTTCTCGAGAGCTTCGAGTTCGCTCGTTCGTCTTTGCAATTCTCTCTGGATTTCTCCCAATCTTCTCCTTGCCGACTGGATCACCCAGAGCTCTATTCAAGCTCCATCGACTGGCTGCCCTTTCGAACAGAATACTATGCTTGCTCAACTCCCTATTGTCCCTTAATTAGGGAGGATATCTGCTCGCTCTGCATCGGAATCGTCGATTGACAAATCTCTGCCCTCTTTCCCGAATCTTCGTGGCTCAACCCCGAGGAATGGCTTCGTCGATTTCAGGAAAATTACCGGAAAACGCTGAGCGCCCCGAGCGTGCTGTCCAACTGAGGAGTCTAAAACCCCTCTACGGTCGATCCGAAATACGTCAGCTCGGGAAACCGATCAGAAATTGACGGGATCTTGGGGCGGATCCGATCGAAAGTCACCCCGGGGAGGCTGACATTCGACGCATCGAGACACAATAATTCGACATCTTCCCTCGACGTGTTGAGGGAGCTCGCTCTTCCAAAGACAATCCCGAAAGGGGTTAATGGCCTTCAAGGTTCCGTCGTTCTGTGGCGTAATGCGTCACTACGAGATGCCACCGCAAGCGCGCTCGAACGCTTTGCGGTCGCCTGTGCTGCTCCAGGAACAAGGAATTCCGAGACCTTTCTCGTACAAAGACGGCGACGGCGAATAATCCGCAGCGCTTCGGGAGAAACAACGCTTGAGCATACTACTCCGGAAGGGAAACCAGAACAATGACTTCTCAGCGAACATCCTCCGAGGGAAGGAGACTCGGACCACTGAAGCGAATCGTCACCGTCGCCAATACGACCATTATCAGCTCATGAGAGATATCACCTGTTTCGAACGTTTTTTCTCCTTCCTATGCCTCCGTGAGATCCTCGTCGAGCACGCGAGGTGTATTACGCGTTTTTATGTCTCGCTATGCCGGCGCTCCCTGGCGTGCCATCTCAAGAGCTTTCGCGTATTCGGAAAATGCGCTCTCTGCATATTTGATCCGTAGCAGGTTGGCATAAGGCTTTTCGAGGAACTTTGCATAATCTCCCTTGGAATGAGACGAATAGACGATCAGAGGGGAGCCGAGGTGATCTTCGTTAGTCTTTCCATGATCCCAGAGGACCTCCAGATGTGTGAAAAGGGAGTGCGCGACTCAGCTAAGTTTCTCGTTTGCTCCCGTCCCGAGCAGATCACTCGAGGGAGCGGATCCGAGAGCTTTCCTCTCTGAGAGATCCCGCATGAAGCTGACTTGAAACTTCGTTGACATCTTGGGATTCTGTGCCCGAGAGATGATCTTTGGTGCCATTTGTCAGGAGCATTGGACTGGCTTTCGTACCACGCTGCCGAGTCGTCCTTCTCGAACTCATGGGTTAGCCCGTGGTCGGGGTTATTAATCGATGAACTTGGGCCTGATCGACTCTGTTGGTCCGCGCACTGTGGTCCGAATGCGACTCGCGCTCGTCTTTCCTGAGCGAGGTGTGCCTCTTCGATGAATATCAATATGCGAGTGACAGCGGTCAATCGTCGTCGGAACAATTTGCCAAAACCTCCAGGTGGGTTCCCGTCTGATTGCCAATAAGTTTCGGCGAGTTTTTGCGATGGCATCAGTCCCGTCCATTACTGGTCAGATTACTCCCCTTCATTTATCGCGACTCATGGCAAAATGCCGCGCTTACCTCCATCGTCCTTGCTTCCGGCGGTAACGCACATATCGCCTTCGGGAAACTTGTCACAATTCACCATCTCGGGCCAAGGATAACCGAACTTGAGCATGGCACTTTCGCATGACGTGCGCACGGCTTCGCATAAGCTCCTACACGGATAGATCGGCGTTTCCAGACAGACGGGTGCGAACAACGAACAGAGGAACTTCTGCGTGTCGGCATGGCACCTAAGTTTTTTCAGATGGACCCACGAAGCACTCTGCTCGAGAACTTCATCGATCGTGTCGTGGTCCAGAAGGTTCGGCAATCTCATCCGTTGATATTCCAGGCCGTGGCACAGCGACATGTTGTGTGGGATCGGAACGCACGACGTCGAGAAGGGTGATCCGCGCGACGCCACTGCGTGTGGCATATCCATCGACGCCGTATTGAACTGGGACCACTCTCCAGGCCCAGGATGGCGTCCGAACGAAAAGGCGAATCCATAGCAGGCACCAAAATTAAGCGTCAGAAGAATGAGCACTCCACACACTCCTTTAGAGCGAATCATGACTATTGAGCAGCGCACCGGAGCCCATCCGCGCGCTGTATGAAACTCGTCCGGAGCACGCGGAGGATGCCAGCGAGGGTCGGAGAGGGACATCGCCGAAGCAAGAAAGAGACGTTTCGAGAGGAAGGGAATCGGAGGTTGACTCGGAGTGAAGAAAAAAAAATGAACACGAATACTGAGCGTCCTTGACTCCAATGGACGGGGAAAAAGTTTCTGGGGGATTTCAGCCTCGGATCAACGTCGATCCCGCGGCGCACACTCGAGATACAATGCATTCTCCCCGACGAAAATACTCGTAGCGATCCATGATGGTCAAAACAGCAACAGCGCGGTCCTCCGGCATTGCAATCCGCCGAGTAGCGAGCGTCGTCCTCCTGTTTTCTTGCGTAATCATTCGAAACAGTGTCACCGTTAAATAGCTGAATATCACGGGGCTCAATCATTTCTGATGATTCCTGCCCAATATCGCCCCCGCGGGTGTTCTCTCCATCTCATAGAGGGACTCCGAGTGAAAGAATAAAACCAAAAGTACGGTGCGTGAACCGAGTCCGGATATGCCCCCGGAAAATCTCTCGAGGGAAGAAATCCGTGTGTTTCTTCTACAAGGCGGTCGACGGAGGCGAGGTCAATCGTTCTCGGCCAGGATCCCATTCGGAATCAGTGCTGGGTCGCAATCAACCTGAAGCAGAGTCCGCGTACGTGGAGATCAGCAGCTCCGAGCTACCGAATGAAACGCCAGCTCCGCCCCTCCAGATTTGATCAATCTTCTCGCTCGCGCTCTTCATGATCGCGACATCTCTCCCCTTGGTATCCAAATGACGCTATCATCATTCGTGACCGTGGCACGAGGGTCCATCTCAGGCATGCACTCCATTCTTCATTATCTCATTCCTTCATGGTATTCTTATGCTTCTACAGATCCTTGAAATTCTGTGATCATTCCGTTCCTCTTGCGCTTCCAGACATGAAAATCATAGGTTCAAGATTTCGTGTATCGAATTCAAATACGATTATCTGTCGCGCTATCGAGCGATGGGACTTCAATCTGCTCATGAGCGAATGCCTTGGCGATTCTGGCGGGAAGATCTCGACACCGTCTACGGAATCCGGAATACCCGAATGATGGAAAGCGAACGGAAATTCTTCGTGATATTCCTGGTTTTCACATCGATATCGCCTTCTAGAGGGCGGTGGGAGCATCGCGCGATGAAAACCACGGGGAACGTCCAACCAGAGTCTTCCGCTAAGCAGACATCGTGTAGAACATCGTCTCCTGATCTGGACCGTTTTCCCTTACTGGGGAATTTCGCGGATTAGATTCGCGTGCTTAAATGAGGACTCTGCATCATTTCGATCCACCTTTCGAAAGCGTCAACGAATCTGACTCGACCTCCCATCCGAGCTTTGACGAGGAATGAGCTCTGCGCTCCCTGATTTTCCGGGCAGCGGAATCGATGTCTAGTCCGCAAATGAGTCCCGACTTCCGACCACGAGACGGATATCGATTGCTTCGTTTGGGATCCTGCGTTGTCGTGCGGCCGAGGGCTCTTTGATAAATTCGGCAGGATTTCCTGGAGAGACCGGAGGGAAATAGTCCTATTCAGGTCCTTGCCGGCCAGTACAACGTGAGAGGAAAGTGCTTATTCTTCCTTCGGAACGGGAGTCTTCATATCGGTATTCCCCAGCGCTCCTTTAATCCGTCCTAGGTTTATTCTTCGCGAATATTCTCTGGCAGCAGAGTTGGCTTCAGGGGACGCTTCGCGCGTCGGGTTCCAGCTCGGAGTAACGAGATTGACTCATGGTCAGCCAGGGCAATGCGACAAATGTTCGCGTTTGGGCTTCCAGAAAAAACGGAATAGAGTCGAGCTCCTGAGCGAATCTCTTCGAGAGGAGTTTGCGTTCATTGTCCAACAAGAAGGAACCGAAGGTGACACTCGATCGGTCAGAAGTCACAGTACAACGAATGGTTGGATGATGAGCAGCGCCTCGACCTACTCGTCTCGGAATAGCCGAGAAACCTTATGATGGAAAGATAAGAGAAGCCCCTCCCCCACGATGGGACGGAAGAGAAGCAGACCGACGCAGAGTACCTTGCCTGCATAAGTCCACTGCTGTCCGCTGCTTCAATCTGATCACGAAGAGCTGTGCGGTCTCGAGTGCGGGTGGAGCCCGTCATTATCGCAGCATCTGTGCGTGAACACGTCGCATCACAAGTGTGTTTGTACAATACTAACATATAAGTGAGGATTCCGCCTCAATCGCTTAACGAGACGTCCAAAGTGGAACTTATGGCTGACTCGATGGACGACACCGTCCGACGATTCCGGGAAAGATCGCCCTCTAGGGATTCAGTGGCTGTCAAATAGAGGAGATGGAGCGGAATGTAGTATCTCATTCCACACATTGTGGTTGACTCATTGCTTGACCGGTGTCCATTCAATGAGATGCTGTTCGAGAAACTACCGGCTCGACGGACAGCTCTCTTAAAAGGAGCTAAAGATCACTTGGAAAGAATATCGGGAATCAGGAAGTCAGCTAAGTCGGAAAGTGGTCGAATTTGCCGTCCCGCCCCCGCGATCCCACCATACAAGTCTCGGGACGGATGTAGGGACGACGGAGCCAGCGGAGATATGCAGCTCGACCTGGATCACTGGAGATATTTGTTCCGACTAGCTGTGCATCGGATCATCGCGCGGTCGGATTATCCGATGCGATGGCGCGAATGTCAGCGGACTTCATCCCAGGAACTTTCTCCATGACGGAAAGGACAATCGAATGAGGGACATCGCCACATCCCTCAGCTTCGATTCCCGATGTCGGATAGAATATCGATAATAATTGAGTGAGATCGTGATCGAGACAATTCATTCTTGATCCTCACTCACAAAATTCTTCGTTCACACGGTAGGCTGTATTACGGCTTGGACGAGATATGATTGGAATCACCCTGTCAATGAACTTTGGATCATCAGGTCACGTCCGACCCTTGGACTTCCTCGGTCAGAGAAGGCAAGTATGAGATGTTTTGGTCAGCCGCGAGCGTTGGAGCTTCAGCGGCTGAAGTCGACGCATATCCGAGGACCCCGGCCACTCCATCTGGAGTCTGTAGGACCGAGAACGCTCCAGGGCTCCGCTTTTGATTACCCACGAATCTCCGCCCCATCAGAATCGAGACACCTCACCACTAACCTCTGATAAAACGATCATTCATTCAATTGGATAACTGAACAAGATCGGTTTAGCCAACGACAGAAAGGTCTGGCCCCCTCACTGCCCCTATCGCATATGAGTGAGTATCTCATATGAACATGTAGGTATCGCTCGAGGCGGAAGTCGACGATCCTCAGTAGAAGGAGCTTTGTGCAAATGAAAGGAGCATCCTAGCGGAACTTCGATTATGTATATAACCATCGATCATCTTCCATTGAACCATTGGAAAAAAACGACTCATTGTACATAGAACGACTATTTCGCCCAGCCTCCTCATCGAGACCAGCTGCCTTCGTTTCCTCCCGGACGCTGTATATCCGAAGAACATCTAGCATTGCGTATTCTCAGTGAGTGACTGCCTCTCAGTCACAGAACCGCACCTGATCACCAAAAGCGTGTTGTCTTCGTAGAAAGAGGAGAGCGGAATGGAATATCCACCTTGGGATATATGTACATATGAGACTCAGGGCGTCAATTGCAGCGAAACTCATCTATTCTCGCGATTTCTCTCGCTTCCCCGCTGTAGTTCGTGCTGATCTTCACGGAATCAATTCGGGTGACCGGCGGGATCTTGGACAGAGTTCATGCAAGCGATCGAGCGAAATACCTCGGAGAATGCTGACGGTATCTTCGATATCCTGTCACCCGCGGATGAAGCGCTCCCCCTTGGGGAATAGCCTGGTTTTATTCTCTGTATGCACATAAATAATAATAGATAATCAATTCCCCTGAGAGAAATTCAGCTCAGCATTCCAGAAAACTGACAAAGTCCGTTAATTTCGCCAGTTGTTGCTCTGACGGTATCGCTTCGCTCTCTGAGGACACATTCGCGGTTGGGAAAATGTATCCAGCTTCGAATCTCCATCCTAATTCGGCACAGGCTGCGAACAGATTATCTTTGTTATATTCGATGCAGAGGGATCATTCCAATTCTAGAGCCGTGCTGCTCGCGAGGAGGAAGAAGCGAGGAGGATGTAGCACCTTTTTCAACATCGGGGGGATTTACACCGAGAAACGAGCAGAAATCTTCAGCAGCAACATTTTCATAGGTTTTGGCGAGTATGCTCGTCGCTCGATGAACCGTAAGCGATCGGAGGTCGTCCATCGTGGCCTGCATTGCCGGGGGCCAAGGTGCCTGGAGAGCAGTATAAACCGCCGGGAACTGTCTGCCCCATAATGCCAAGAAAACTTGATGCAGGAGTTTGAACGCGGGCAGTGCCTGGATGGGGTAAAATGAGTGTGAATAATTCTGTTCCTACGAAAGAGGGAGTTGAGACGCGATAAAACAAGCTATCCGAATGTATTGTGTGTCGACGAATTAAAAGCCTGCTCCGAGCCGAAATTTTCCGTTGCCGAAGCGCGGCTGGCGAGGACTTTCTCCATGTTGTCAGAGATGGCTTAAACTCCTTAGGCATGGTTTAGCAAAGCAGCTCTGAGCATCTCTAGGTAAGTCGTCTCTCCAACAAATATGAAGGATCTCTCGATGACTCCACAAATAATGGAACACTTCTCATCCTAGATGATAAGGAGGAAGCTATCATCGAACTGAACGATGTGTACGCGATACGCACCCGTTTGACTGGGTCAGGGGCTCGTTTCCAGACGAACTTGGCGTTGGGCCTGTGGGAAACATGAGCGAATTTTACGTTTATGCATTTGAACGAGGATGCTTTCTTCGCAGTGCTCGACGAGGGGACCGGAGAGTCGGTCGGTTCTCCCACTCGTAGTACAATGACTAATCACGAAATGCAAAAGGGGGCTCGTTGCCGTTGATGGTCATCTCGAACTCACAGGTCGTCTTTGATTAGGTATATCGCCATCAGGTGGAAGTACATGTCGGCTAGTGCTTCAAGGGGAGTGTCATCGCGTCCGGCTCTCTGGGAGAAAGTATCCGATTATTGAATATCAAGCACCAGATCCCGGTCGTTCTTCCCGAGTTCAAGAGCGGGGAGCTCGGATGGCGCTCAGATCCCGAAAAATTCCGCCTTATCTTGTCATCGAATATCAAACTTGACAACCTGAACTATCTTTAGCGCTGATGCGTCCCGCTCGAGCTTCATCGACTTACATCAACTTCAAGTCTCTCCAGTTCCGAGAGCTTCGACGCGTAACGCCATCGAATGTCTTCTGGCTTTTCGGTCGCCAACATTTCGGACCGAACAACTCTCGATTCTTTGAAAAGTCAGCACCGGCTGCAGTTTCCGGAGGGAGCTCCCGAAGGAAGCTGCAGCGAGATCTAGAGATGCCGCTCACGACCGCTTCCTGAGAACGCTGTAACCGAGGACGGCGATAGAGCGCTTCTCTCAAGAGATGCAACTTGTGTTTTGCGCTGGTTTCATGTTGACAAAAGACTTCTGGCTGAACCGTGTTTCGAACCTGACGTAGCAGACGCTTCCGAAAGGACACTCGATGTAACGCGCGGCAACCGAGAGATCCAGAGCACTCTCCTCATCGGATCAGTCCCGCTTCTCTCGTACTACGGTCCTGACGATTGTCTCGCTCGATGGACTCGAGCGAATCGGCCCGTATGCATGTGATCAGTTGATCAGAGTCTGAAAGTCTATCCGTGACCGCGTTGCCAGCATGAATTAGAAGCCTCGTCGCGGGAAACCCGATGAGATTTTCATCCAATTTCAAAGCCCTCCCGATCGCCAGAACGATGAGCGAACTTTCCGGATAGTCGATTCCTCCCCAGTCTTTCGGTTGCTGGTCCTCACGTCTTCTCTCTCCTTGGAATGGCGATACCGTCTCCCACACTTCCTCGGCGCGGCCCCACTCCGAGGTCGTCTGCTCACGATTGGCGACAATCCATCCATTCGCAATGCGGCGACAGCCAATGGCGGCGGCGGCGAATGTTGATGGTATCGCTCGCGTGTCTGGTGGAGGTGGCGGCTGCTGCTGCTCACCATCCATCGACGACCATCATCCGTTGCCGCTGCTGCTGCTGAGGGAAGAAGTGTTGTTGTGGCGTCGTCCCTCAATAACACAGTGAGAGTAGCAACAGAAAAAAAAGCGGGAGTTCAAAATCCGCGTACTTTGTGTTAGGTTTGACACAGAGATGGCACCCAAATTTAAATTTCAAGAAAATGAGAAGGTTTTGTGCTTTCACGGACCGCTTCTATACGAAGCTAAATGCATCCGCTCGCAGGTGAGCCTCAGTCGAGTTTCAACGAACCGCGGAAATTTCGGCGCTCGCCTACACATGTATTTCTTCCCCTCGAGTACCGTCAAAATTCATTCTGCCTGAGCGGAGACAATCGAAGTTTTCCGAATACTTGAGGGAAGATGGGCGAAGATACGTGTCGCATCCTCGCCGCTGGCGAAGCTTGATAATTCTGTTATCAGAGGGTTACGCGAGCCGGACCTGTGCCGCCCGCTGCGCTCTCTCTCCTTGAAAGGATCAGAAATAAGAGCTCCCGATTCTGACTGGTCAGACACTGATTCCCAGGCGCCGTCGAAATGTGGCGGACCGGTGGAGGGAACTTTCTGGCGATTCTTTTCGCCGAAAATCCATATGAGCCTTGCCGTGCTCAATTTCCGAATGTGTCCCTCTGGGCGGGCGCTGACGCCAGCTGACGACATCTCAGATAACTGCCGAGTGGAGTTGGCGCCCGAAACGAGATCAACGCGAACCTGAACGTCCCGCGAGGCTCCCTCGAATCAATCCTAATGTCGAAACCTCTTTCTACAGTGCAAAGATAAGCAGATCAAGTACTTCGTCCACTACTCGGGTTGGAACAACAAGTGGGACGAATGGGTCCCCGAAAGTCGAGTTTTGAAAGTGAACGAGGCCAACCTACAGAAGCAGGCAGACCTCCAGGCAGCCCAGCAGAAGGCTCGGAAAGAGAACAAGAAGAACAAGAAGGATGCCGATAAGAGAGACTCCAGCGTTGCGGTCAAAGATACGAGCAAGAAAGAGAAGGAGACGTCATCCAAAGATGAGACGAGCGCCAAGAAAGACGTGAAGGAAAAAGAAAGAACGACCAATGCCAGGTGAGCTGACTAGTACGAATACCTCATGACGAGAAACTCCACCAGTCGAATTCGATGATTCTCAGCCGGGGGCTAATGGTTTCCCCCCCCATGTCCAGTGGCAAGAAGCGTGAGAGCCTCCCCGCTGCCGGCAAGGAGAAGGCCGGGACGTCGGCGGATGAACCGAAGAAGAAGAAGAATAAAGTTGATCCTCACGTCGAGTCCGAGGAGCATTACACACAGAAGATTGAGGTGAAGATAAAGATACCGGATGATCTCAAGAACAGACTCGCCGACGACTGGGACCTCATCTGGCGTCAGAAGAAACTCGTCAAGCTGCCTTGCGAGTACACGGTGGAGAGAATTCTCAACGAGTATCTGACGCAGAAGATTTCTGTGAAGGGCACGACGATCAGTAAAGAAACTGCTGTCACAGAGCTCACAGGCGGTAAGCTACTCCGATTCTGCGAGATATTGTCCTGGAGAGAGCTCCACGAGTATCATAGGGGGAATTGGAAAGGAAATTCGATAACGATTTCGACACGATTTCCTTTCAGGCATCCGCGATTACTTTAATTCGATGCTGGGCAAACACCTGCTTTATAAGTTTGAGCGTCCCCAGTACGCTCAAATTCTTGAGCAGCACAAGGACAAAAAGATGTCGGAAATCTACGGAGCTATCCATCTTCTTCGCATGTTCTCGCTGCTCGGTCGCTTCTTGGCCTACACTCCTCTGGACGAGAAGAACGTTCAACTGTTGCTCACACATCTCCACGATTTTCTGCGTTTTGTTTGCCGGAACGACCAGTACTGCAGTATGTGCGAGTACGCTATTGCGTCGCCTGACTATCATAGGAGAGCGATGTGAGACCTGACGTGGTGAAGGTCTTCTCCGGAGCTCTCCCGTAGCTGATACAGGAAATCAGAATTTGACAAACTCATGCGAGCCTTGAAATTATTTCTGCTGGAGCAGCAGCAGACCCAATCCCCAAATGTCGCTAATCGCTGGATAGATGGAAGAATATCCCTTTTGTACACATAGCTCAATATTTTTCCTCGAGATGTATGTATATTCGACAAGCTAGGGAGCAACCAGGCCTTATCAATTATATTGTAAACTCAATAAAAACTAACGGACGTCGTTCAAATCGAGTGAGCTTTTCCGCGGTCTTCCATGATTTCAAAGATGGAGGAAAATGTACCTGCGGCGGAGATGCGAAGAAGGAGAAGGTGTAGAGGATCACAGGTATCGAGCACCATTCCATGAGAGAAAATTGATTCCCCCTTGTCACATCCATATCTTGCCATCTATTCGGCGGTCACTGCAATGAGTGATACGAATTCCGTGGCTGAAATCTTGGGGCGCTTCTCCCGGAGTTTCGTGAATTTCCACTCGCAGAGAGCCTCTTCCTGCAGTTCCTGGCGAGCTCGAGGTGTCGCTCCTCGCCTCTCCGAAGAAAAATCTGTCCAATGCGCCTGTAGAGACGTCACGATCGTCGGGAGTCGATGCCGCGCCGATCCGGGATCTAGTATTTCTCCGCGATGAGGACGTCCCCAGGAATCGTCTATTAGCAAAATGTACAACAGGGGACTCTCCGGCCTCCTCGCTCCGTGCAGCTTTGGGCTCCGCTGGTCGAGCCCTGTACGTTGCGGCGTCGCACCGCATTCCGATTCCAGGAGACTGCTTTTTCCTCGGAGTACACTCTTGAAATCAGGAGATCAGACGATACGAGACACATCCGGGAATTTTATTCAGTATCACAACTTATCGAGACGACTCCCTAACTACGAACTTCGACCATATATTACAGCGAGTATACATTCATATTACATTTGGTTCGTTTCGGTTGAAGTTGTTCTACGTATGATTGTTGCACCCACATGCTCGGCGTATCTTTTGCGTGCACCCAAACGATTGTTTCAAAAGTTACGAAAAGTACCTCAGGTGATGGGTAGTTCTGTGAATAGACTGAGCCTCAGTCTATTCACAGAACTACCCATCACCTTCTACCACGTATCGGCGAGGAGCGTACGTTGTATGGCCTCTGCGGACGCTCACTTGTAGATTGAGCTGAGTCGGCTCGCATATCCGGTTTATCGATTTCTGGTGCGAGGATTTCTGGTCTATACTGTCGATCGACTCAACAACCAATTTCATCTGAGACCCACTCGGGAGTTCGAGTGACTCAAAATCGATACAGCTGTTCGAGTTGTTTCTGTAGAACCTCGGACTTGGCTGAGCGCTCGTGGCTCCGGGTTCTTGTTTCCATAAAGCTCCGCAGAAAATCATCGACGCCTAGTTGCTCTGGGAGAAGAGATGTGTATCAAGAGAGGTCCTGAATTTCTCACCGACATTTGTTGGAGATGCGATGCAACAGCCCCGAATTCCGGGAGAAGCTTATCGGAAAGAACTTACTGTTCAGAAACTGATCTGCCAAGGAGTCGCTCTCCTCTTCGGCTTGCTGAGCGGCTCTGCGAAGGCCCTCTTTGATGGACTCCGGAGTGAAAGTCTCCGAGAGCATACGGAACGTTTCTTGGTTCGTCTCGAAATCCGCTCGAACTCGACTGAATTCTTCACAGCGTGAGAGTAGTTGATCACGAGTTTGTTCCAGGCCCTCGCGCATCGAGATGTTCGACTGAGAGAGAGGACAACCGGGTCAATTATCTTTTCCTTACCCGACATCAATTCAGAATCATTTAGTCCTCGGTGTTTCCACGTCGAAGAAACCAGATGGGACATTCGGATCAGAGTTCCTTACCTTCGCTAAAGCTTCGTTGGTTTCATACATTCCTCTAGAAATTTCACGCTTCGCTTTGATGTGTGGCAGGGTTTCAACGAATTCCTTGATCTTCATATCGTCGGAGCTCCATTCTTTCAGGTCATCCGTACTCAGCTCGTTAACTTTCTGATAAATTGAGGACGTTCTGTAGTTGCCTCCGTTCATGTACATGCTTTTGCTTCCGGGTTGAGGAATATCCTCTTTTCTGCAAAAAATTCGTCGTTAGACTGATGTATCAACGAGATCTATTCGTCGGATTTGCATCAATTCGTCAATCTGCGCACGATCCACCCTCTGCGAAGCGTAAAAAACGCTCATTCGTGGCATTCGATCGACCCCAGAAATCAAGGGATTAGATCCATTCGAGCGTCTCGGCAAATCTCAACTCCATCTCGTTTCCAAGATATTTGATTCGCGGTTCGCTTCTGAGGATGAGCCCCATCCTATGCCCTCGGCGGGTGGCATCGACTGCGGAAGAGCTAGGAAGCTCAGGAAGATTGGGAATAGCTAGCTGATTGAGGGACGAAATTAAAGTTTCAATGAATTGACAGACTCTGCTGAACGAGCACATCTGCTGTCGGCATTCAGGTCCCAAAGTCGCGAAGAGCGGAGGAAACTTCCCGCACCTAGTCCGTGTGAATATCCAGGTGCTCTGGGTTTGGCATATATTCAATATATAGAGTATATTGCACATATGCTACGTAGACAAGATTGCCCCAGAATCAAAATATTCACGGAATTTCAACTATTTTTATTCCAGCGGGGAACGTTCTGAGCGGAGGGGTCTTCCGTCCTGCTGTCCTCGGCCACAGCATCATTCCTCAGGGGTCGCGAGAGCGCGCGCACTCAGTCGTGGTTAGGGAAAGGAGTGACCGCTCATTCAACCGAAGTCGATCGGGAACCAGCGAGGAGAAGAGGACTAGTTCGTCCCAAATGCTTCACAGCCGCTCAAACGATGCGTCAGTGGGCAAAACGACATCAGACGATAATCCCATGACGGCGGGTACAGCTTTCATGTCCATGAGCGGTTCCGAGTTTTTTTTAACTCGATTGCGGTATCTCGCCACGGAGATATACGTCGCGTGAGACGCTGTCCACATAACTCAGTCGAGGTCTGGTATAATATCCATTCCGAAGTTTTGCGCTCGTTCTCCACTCAGGAGAGTGCAAGACGCGATCGCTGGGTCTTCGCTAAGTATTTGAATTGCAAACAGGCAGGCACTTACTTTTTCAGCGGTGTGACTATGAATTGCGAGAGGACGGTGTGAACAATATCGGGCACGGAGGCATGAATCGAGAAGGCGGTCAGATCTGTGAGTCCACATACGGTCGAAGTCTCGTCCAGAAGAGGATGGATAGCTGGTGGGTGTACACTCAGCACTGGACCGACGAAAGGAAAACCGGGCGGGAGCGAACTGCGAATGGGGTAAAGGACGGATTCTCATCTTCGTTGACATGACGTTAGGCTGTGACGGGAACATTCAGTCGTTTTCGAGACCTTCTCAGTGGTTTTCGGGGAACTTCGTGATCAATGCAGCCGGAAATCGTCTCCATTCCTGATCAAATATCGTCAGCAGTGACGGGAGAGGCTCTGGACTTACATGCTCAGATCGTAGTTCACGCCGACCGATGAAAACGACAGACAGAATTCTGAGTCATGGACCCGTTCCAGGAGACTGAAACGAAAGCGATTCTGAAATTCTGACGTATTTTTTCTGTTCGCGGAGCGGACAATAAATTTGCGGCTCCCACAGACACGAGACACCTGAGACGATTGACGAAACCGAGAGCCGAACGAGTGCTTTATGGGGACAATTTTGTGCTTTGCGGGTCCGAAGCGTCAACTGGCTGGTTGATCTACGTATGATGTATGAAAGTATCTCCACTTTGTCATAATAATTAGGATAGATGTTAGATAAGATGGTGCGTTCTACGAACTCGCATCGACCGTTGCCCCCGTTACCCGCTGCTGGGTATATTCTGAAGGTATTGGGAATATTGTGAGGGAGCTCAGCTTAGACTTCCCCCGTTCGATTCAACAGAACTTCCCAAGATAAGGGAAGCTGCTATCGTTGCGACTTATCGAGCGCTTGTCGTCATCTGCTATCGAAATGATTTCGGGCAGCCGCCTGCTCTTGATGATTGCGACGATTGGCAACGTCCTTGCGAACGGAACAGCCATTGGTATTGACAGAACGCGGTCTGGGACCCGCATCACCTGGGGTAAGGGGAGTTTTTGGCATCTGTGCGAAGAGGAGGGTGATCTAACTCCAAGGAACTCCCGGGGCGCAAATCGAAGGGTCAGCGAGAGGTTCCCCACCCCGTTCCCAGGGAGGAGCCGGGACAAAGACTGTCGACGACTTTTGGTATTTGAGGGGCGGAGGGATAAGTGCAGACACGAATTACAAGAGGAACCGAGGACAGGTGCAGCAAAATGTGTTTCCTTACCACGAGCCGTGCTCAGAGCTCAGCGAAAATTCACTGCAAGAATTTGAGCCCGGTGTTCCTCCTGCTAATAGGGAAAGCCGAATGACGCGATTACCCTCGAGAAAACGAAAAATCCGGATAAGATGTGGAATGATGACCGAATAGAGGAAACAGTGGCATCAGGGGATCACATTCGAATCATCATATCTGATCCTATGGTAAAAAGCTGTTGGCATAGCTGCCTCTTTCCGAGGGAGGGTTCATTAGACTCCGAGTAGTTCATCCTAAAGGAACGGCCTGGCTGTCCGAGAAGCTTACCCAGGGCAACGACTCTTTAATTCACTGATCTTTGTACTGCGAAGATCTTGAGAGGTGGCCTGATACCCTGAAGATAATTTCGCACTTCGCAGCATAACTCATGCCCTGCCAACGCCTGGCACGCTCGTCGAAAACTGGTGCACACCCTATATATCCGATAGAAAATTTTGAAGAAGTAATTTAAGACGCGTTGTTGTCGCACATCTGATTCTGAGGAGCGGAGGCTCTCTCCCAGCGGAGAATCAATCTGTAGCACTTCTCACACACAGTCAGGAGATGGATAATGGATACACATACAGAGAGACTGCTACTGCTGCCGCATCTCTCTCCTCAAGTCTCGAACCGAATCCCAAACACGCGCCACCTGATCGTAGACGTGAACTAGACTCGAACGATCAAATTAATTCAGTGTAGGTTCGTAGGTATGCTCCGAACAGCATCGAATCATACTCCGCCTGATACATTGATAGAAATGCATGGGAGAACGCCGGAGAAACTCTAAAGAAACGGAATCCGGCAATGGGCGAGGAGCGTGAAGACAATCATGGCGATGATTTTTGCTGGGAATTTGAGCAGGATCGGGCGACCCCTCGCCCTGTTCCCCATGCTCGCTCATTCGTCAAGTCCCCGCAAAGGGACACGGCATCAGTCAATATAATGATCATATACCGAATTCCTCCTCATCGGGGAGCACCCCATATGTCCATTTCGGGAGCCTCTGGAATATTACCCTCATTAGCTTGCGATTCCATACGAATCCTACTCAGATGACGCAAGAGGGCTTCAAGATGGATCCGGAATGATCCAGCCAGATCAAGAGGGGAATATTCTAGAGCACCTCGGAGTTGATGTTTGGGGCGCCATCCCGATGGAGGTGACACGGTTCTTCATCATCATTAGAGATCGGGACTTCAGGCTATTAAATACTGGGAAAAGGCTGGCAGAAAGGCATTGAAGACTGACGAAAAAGCGACCCAAAGCATGGGAAGCGAGCGGGGGGGGATGCAAGGAAAACGCCGTCCAAGGACGAGAATATTGAGTTGAAGCTCTTGATTCATAGTGTCCGGCTTTGCACGACATACGGGTGCAAGGCGCATCTACGAAGGAGCTAGATATCTTTCTCAGGAATCAGGCACGGAGCTATCAGGATCGGCGACCTCGAGAACCGCTCCGAGAGTTGGCCAACGTTACAGCTCGACTCGAAAGAGGGAGCAGCATCGTTTGACTGCTCTAGACAGACGATTTCCTACGGAGAAATCGAGACTTGTCATCGACGAAATGAAATGGACTCCACGCCGCCTGATCGGATTGAGTCGGGGTCGTGTGTATGACACCATGGGGAGCAAGGCATGAATTCCCGAGTCGTGAAGCTTCTCTGTGATCTTCGCGATTGAATCAACGGGGGGGAGATTCCAGTCCCGGAGCCGTTACGGAGAATGCTTATATTCTGGTGGGCGAAGATGCGAGACAGCAAGAAACAAGAACATCGTCAGATATATCGGAAGACCCGGTGATTTTTCTTCGCACATAGCTCCCGACTCACCCGCAAGACTGAGCCAAAATTGAACGAAAGAGCAAGGGTCTTTCCAGTTTAACTAAGTCTCAGCTTAGTTAAACTCTTCAGTGACGTCAATCGAATGGCGGGGGCCGCCGCCGGCTTCTCTGCCCAGACATTCGCAGGATTTTCCTTGAGCTCCTCAGCATAGGGGTCTTCCAGAGCGCCTCCCGCATCGGCGGGAAAATGTTACTGGCTCCGAGAAGAGACCGAGATCAACACTTCTTAGCCTTCGACGGATCGAGTCGATGAGTCCGACAAGGTTATTCCGCTATGATGATGGCGCTGTGCTGGGGAGGGAATCGATCTTGATGTTGTGATCTTGATGATCTCGATGAGGGGATCGAACAATGAGCGGGAACTCGGGATGACCTGTCAGGATGGTTCGACATATGGTTAGTCGATTCTCCAGCGAGTCCCTCCGTTCAGACATTCGGATATCATGCTCAGGGGGAGGGGGGTTTCGCGACCGAACTTCCTTCCAGGCGATGCTCATGTATTCCCTCTCGGCCCGCACCGGAATTCCCGGCTTCTGACGCAGAAAGCCCATTGAGACACCACGACGTACCTACCTCCAGGCCCGCCTGTAACGTACGTACGAGCTTCCTCATTACTCATTACTTTTCTCCTTTCGGGGATGGCAAGCCTCCCCGACTAATGCTATTCGGACAGTCTTGGTGGCTGTCTCTCGATATAGCTCCCGGAATCTGATCGGAGATTGGGTCATCATTGGAATATTTTCCACTGTATCACGTCGCGCTCGGGGTTCTGAAATTCATTTGAACATTCAGAGCTGGGTGGCGGTGTGTCTGAGCGAGAATGCCAGATCGTTCGCGAGGTTCCCTAAGCGAGGGCTGTCTCAGAGGCGGATTTACCGAAGGGAGAGCAGATTCTCTCCGTGGGATCCCAAGTTCGTCCCTTCGAAGTCGTCGCGTGATTTCGTCTTCCTGGAGCATATATGCCGTAATCGTTGTTATTCGCTGGGGAGTAGGAGACGGCCCGTACCCCATCTAATACCAACGAGCACCCAGGAGTTATGCCCAGGGAGAAGATGAAAGGATATTTCATCCCTAGAGCGCGCAGATAATCAGTTTCGCTCAATCTTGCGAATCGCGAACAGAAAATAGAGTTTCTTTGGCCTTTTCTCGTGTTTATCGGGCATTTTCACATCGCAAGCGGCAGAAGCTTCGATTTTGAACCGGTACAGAAAACCGAAGAAGGATCTACCGCGCTCGAGTCGGCAGAACGGAGCGCGAACGAAGACAACACGGGCTCTCAGATCAATGTCATCATTGCGGCGAAAACAAACTTGTTTCCCAGTGGTGGCAGTGGTGGTGATTGGTGATGTCCGTGTGCTGGTTCGATTCGCCGAAGAAATCATCCTCCGGCTTCACGATTAGTTCGTGTATCCCATATTGGGTATAAGCCGTTGTTCGTCTTTCTCCCATTCATCCAGAATGTCCGCTGGAGACGGAGGCCTCGTCAAAGTTTTCAAAGACATTGACTCTGAGTCGAATTCAAATCAAATGTGAGTACTTCTCTGAAACCTCGCGACTTCCGTCGAGAGCATGTACGGGAGGCTGCTCTCGTGAAACATCACTCCCGTGCCCGAGGGATTCGAGGGACCCCGGATGAGTCATGTGGCGCGCGGACATCATTCTCGCGAACCGGCTTCAAGTTTCAGAGGAAGCAAAAGTTGAAGAGCTGTACCATTCTCAGTGGTTTCGGGTATATCCTCGACGACAGCTCGAAGGGAAGAGATATGCTGGGGTCCCCACTGTACGATTAGGCAGGCTATCACCGGAGGTCAATTCCTGCGATTCAATCAGAGACTGACAGCGGGACCCATGATTGAAGGAGCGATATTCAAAGGCCGGGTGGTCTCCTTGATGCCCCTTCCGGAATCTTGCGGGGAGATCGAAGTTACGATACCGGCTCGAGTTTCCAGTGTCTGCAGTTGAGCCGGCAGAATCAAAACAAGCTCCGATGTGGGAAGTCCCGAGCTGAGAAACGACGGTTTCTTTTGGAAAAAAATCCACGATACCCCTGCCAAACACGAATACGTTCGCGCCATCTTGAACGAAGGGTGCTTGGATTCCTTGCGAATGTCCCTGGTCCGATCGTGGAATTATTCTAATGTCACGCTCGGTTTTGAGCGCATCCTTCGCCGCCCCCGGAGAACCCGATTGACTGATTAGAGCCTTGTTCTCTGAACACAGCTTTTAGTTCAGCTCTCTTGACTCTCGACGAAGATTTCATTGCCCGGACTCTGGGATAGATTCCACACGATTTCACGGACCTAGATTTTCATCATTAGGTACATAGTATCCGTGAGACTATCGGATATGCCTCGACCTATCCACCTTCTTTGATTCGGAGCTTTGAACTTTTCAGATCGACAGCGTTCAAAGAAATAGCCCAACGATTGGAAAATGGAAGTCACACCGCCGAAGGCATCGGTCAGTCGGGGACGGATAATCCCTACCGAGGGAGAAAAATGATTGCACGATTTCCGAATGCGAAAAGAAATGTCTCAACCGTTAAGTGTTTTCGATCTGATCAAATTTTTCGTTTTTGTCTTCTGCAGCGGCAACAGCTCGGCTGCTCTCGATGCTGGAGGCTTTCTTGGAGAGCTCGCAATCTGCGACGAAATTGGTGAAACTTCTACCAATCACCGTTTCCTTCCAAGACACGTTGTGTGATGTCTTTCAAGTTTTGGATTCTCACACTCAGTGTGAAGCGAAAGCGAGGCCGAACCTCGTGGCGCTGATCCAAGCGGTAGCCGGAACGATGGATGAGGACCTGATGAAGGAGCGTCTCGACTTGGACCTTCTAGGCGAAGCGGATCTGGTCAAGAATCCGAAAGCAGCGAATCAAAAGATGATACGAGTCAAAACTCGTTTATTGTAAGTTAGAGATTTCCGCCTGAACCGTTGCCGGTGCATTCAGTTCAGTGATTCTCGGCTCAAGAACGGTGCGACTCGCGGTATGGTTTCGATCATGCGATCGACGATCTTCGCTCATACTGAATCCTGATCTTGCTCCCCACAGTTACAAACAAAATAAGTTCAACCTGCATCGTGAGGAAAGCGAGGGTTACGCAAAGTTGATGTCCGAGCTTCTCTGTCGCACGCATACCGATGTTGCCGCGTTGGTCAACGTTCTGAAGGCTCTGATCGGATGTTTTTCCCTCGACCCGAATCGTGTCATCGATACGATTCTCGAAGCTTTAGAAAATCAATTGGACAGGTGAGAGCGCCTACACGACGAAGTTCCACCACGGGCGTGCTCGCTCATTTTTCTGCGACACGGGTTGGAATTCACCGAAGCGACTGCTCATTCCAGACACGAACTATTCATCGGCGTTCTCAAAGAATTCGGCATGGATTCAGGGAACGTCGCACAAATAATGGGCTTCAAATTCTCGTTTTATCAAGATGCGGAGCAGAATTCTTCGCAGACGCCGGTGACGCTTTTCAAGGTTTGCGCTCTACTCATCAAGAACGGAATCATCGAGACCGAACAAATTTTTCCACTTGTGAGTATCAGACCTCAGCTGGAGTGATCGGCCGGATCCGAGCGATTGTCGGTGGTGGGAACTTTTTCGGTATCGCATTGAACGGTTCCATTTCCCATTTTGCAGCTCTCCCCAGCGAACGAGGTTTTGGCCGAGAAGTTCCGGGAAGAAGTCGCCGCGGCGAAGGCCTGGGCGCGGAACGTCGCAGCGATGACTCCCGAACAGTACGCCGAGTTTGAGAAGGGCGAGACCGATTTGGACGAGTCCAACAAAAAAGAGGAAAGTTTCCAGAAACTCTCACTGCTGGCCGCCCTCGTCCATGTCGGCGCGTGGTCAGATGTCCTCATGCTGCTGGAATTCATCCCGGCGCCTCTTGTAATGCTCAACGAAGAAGTCAATCGAACGATGATGAACACGTTGCACTACATCATCGATCCCTTGTACAGCAAGAACTCGACGGTCGCCCCTCTTTACCGGAAGAAAATTTCCGCGAAGCAGAAACTCGAGGGGGTCGCTCATACGGATCAGATCTCGACATTTAAAGCTTTCCAAAAAGAAGTTGTTCCTGTCGTCTGTCTGCTTGGTCCGATGCTCCACAAGGATCCTATCCTGCTTAGTAAAGTTGTGCGCCTATGTAAAGCGTACACGGCGCTCAAGCCCGAGGAGAAGAAGGAACAGAATACAGAGGGTCTGGAATTCGACATTCTCACCTTGATGGACGATGCCCTCTTACCGTCGCTGCAGCTCTTGCCCGGGAACTGCTGCGTGTCTGAAGAACTTTGGTGCGTCATCAAGACCTACTCGTACGAGCAGAGGTGAGAATGATTATCTCCTTCAATTCCGCCTGCGGTTCCGTGGCTCAAGAACGGAACCCGAGTCCGACTAGAGGATTTCCGCTCGGGAGGGAACAAAATCTCACGTTTCCTGAATTCCTTGTCTTTAAGGTATCGTCTGTACGCCTCTTGGAAGTTGGAGTCACCGCATCCTCTGCTGATCCGACAAAGAGCAATCACGACCAGACGGTCGCGTCATATCATGAAAAGGCTCTCCAAGGAAACCGCGAAGCAGTGTGGAAGACAAATCGCGAAGCTAGCCCACTGTTCCCCGTGTCACGTTCTTGGCTACATGCTTTCCCAAGCACAGATCTGGGACAATCTCATCGGTCCAGTGGTGAGTGTTCGATCTACAGCGACAGCCGAGGGGGAGAGGAATGACGTAAATTCAGGGAGTTGTCCGACTGTATGAGCTTCCGTCCCAAGAAATCCCAGAGTGAACCGGAGTCCCTCTATCCCTCAAGGTGGACTCGTTGAAGTTCCTGACGAGCTTATCCTACGATTGTCTGGCGTTCTGCATAGTTGAAGCTCTAGCGACGCAGAACAAAGACCGCTTCCGAGACGATGGTGTGACCGTGAGTGGTTGGTTGAGGTCCATCGCCAGCTTTTGCGGAACAGTATTCAAGAAGTACAACATCGACCTCTGTGGATTGCTTGCGCTTCTGGCTAATCAGATCAAAGCTGAAAAATTGTAAGTTTGTCCGGCGGGAAATTAAGATAGAGCTGTCTGTGGAATCGATGCTCTCTCGTTGAAATCGGAGCTCTCATTGTAATCGACGATTAATTATATGGAGATTGGACGATCGATCGGAAGACGGAAACCATCAGTTAACTTGGACTTTCACCTTCCAGCCTGGACTTGCTCGTCCTCAAGGAAATCGTGTACAAAATGTCGGGTATCGAGTGTATGCAACAGCCGACCCACGATCAGCTTGATGCGATGTACGGAGGTGAAGTTTTGAGGAGTGAGGCCGGTTATTTTACGCAAGTAAAAAACGTGAAAAAAAGCAGCCAACGACTCAAAGACGCTCTAGTCCAGCTGGATTTAGCCGTTCCCCTATGTCTCCTAGTAGCGCAGCAGAAAGAGTACATCCTGTATAAAATCGACGACGCTCATATAAAACTACTAGGCAAAATGTACGATCTCTGTCAGGAAGTCCTGTTCCAGTTCGGTACGTATATCGAAACAATCCGCGTGATTTAGTCGGATTGATTCTCGAGCAGATCGTCAATCAATTGAATGTGTTTGAAAGAACGGACTCGAAAACTACCATCTGTTCTAGGACAATTCTTCCTGGTTAACTACAGCTCCAGTGAGCACCGTTTACCCCCGGTGGGCGAACTCCTATCGAAACACGGGGTGACCGCCGACGTGGCTTTCTTCCTGGCCAGGCCTGGTTTGATGGAGACGATTGAGAACAAGTTCCAGGAAATGAAAAATCAACCCACAACCGAATCAGTCAGCAAACAAGTCGAGTCAAAGATGTACGTCGACGCTGTGAACGCGGTGCTTGGTGAGTGTTCTGAGTTTATCTTCTAGACTCGAGAATTCGTGAATGAAGAACGACTGGATGAACAATGGCCCAGGTTTTGAAACTCTTGAACTTTCTTGACCTTCCGACATTCAATTCGATGAGCGAGAAATAATCAATGGCTGGTACATCGGAGCATTAAAATACGACAGAGAACATGCGTTTTTTTCAGGACCGCTTAGCGACGCGATCAAGCCCATGTATCCTCCGAAATGTTGGCAAGATCTGAGCAGCGAGCTGTACGTCGCGTTTTGGACTCTGTCGATGAGCGACGTCGTTGTCCCGAACGACGCGTACGAGCGTGAGCTCAAAAAGCTCAGAATGCAAGTCGCCAGTCTCGAGGAAAACAAGGAGTTGGCTCCAGCGAAGAAAAAGAAGGATCGGGAGCGTTGTGTGGCACTGATGGACAAGCTCCAAGAAGAGGTTCAGCGTCAGGAGGAACACGTAGTGCACGTCATGACGCGTCTCCGGCAGGACAAAGATTCTTGGTTCATATCTCACACGCTGAAAAACGACACTATCACTCAGTTCCTCCAGCTGTGTCTCTTTCCCCGGTGTAGATTTTCCCCAATGGACGCGGTCTATTGCGCCCACTTTGTTCACACCCTACACAAGCTGAAGACCCAGAATTTCTCGACGCTCATTTGTTTCGACAAAATTTTCTGTGACATCACCTACACCGTGGCGTTGTGTACGGAATCTGAGGCGTATTACTACGGTCTGTTTCTTGGAACCCTGCTGGACGTTATGATGCGATGGCATGCCGACAAGGAGACTTTCAATCAGGAATGCGCGCAGTACCCGGGATTCGTCACTCGGTTTAAAGGCGCCCAGGGCGACAATAGTCACCGGGACAACGACGTCGACTATGAGAACTACCGTCACGTATGTCACAAATGGCATTACAAGCTCACGAAGGCTCTGGTCATCTGCCTGGAGAGCGACAACGACGTACAGCTGAAGAACGGACTCATTGTGTTGACCAAACTCATCCCTCATTTTCCGAAGATCAGCAATCTGTATCAGGCTCTCGATAAGCGAGTCGAAAAGATAAAGACCGAGGAACGGGAGAACCGAAAAGATGTTTTCTCCTTGGCTAGCATGTGAGTCTCACATGACCGGGGGGAATTCCCGCATGGATCTCTGATTTTCGCTCCGTGCATACTGTCCGTCAATCTCATGGTCGAGAACGATTCGCCCGAAATCAATGACAAACGCTTCCGTTTCAGGTACTCGGGCCATCTGAAAACGATAAAGAATCAATGCGTGCCCGAACATGAATTCCACCAAAAGGAAGCCGCGATCGTCAAGAAAGTCATCGCATCAAATTCGACAGCGCAAGCCGCAGCGAACCCCGCGGCTGCACCCACCAACACGGCCACAGCTTCCGCTGCTGCTCCGGCTGCCGCATCCGCGGCTCCGACTGTTCCGAACACGACAACGACAACACCCGCGCCGAGCACTGGCGTCACTTCTGCTTCTCCAACGACGAGTGGTCCGCTGCCGGCACAAGTCGCCAAAGCAGCTCCCCCTCGGCCGAAAGAAGTCCGGAAGGTTAAGCCACCGTGAGTAGAAATCAGGCACTCTGATATTTCGCCGAGAATCGTAGTCGAGCACCCAGCAGAACTCTGTCAAGTGGTACAGGGATTCCTGATTCGAGCTCGAGTCATCGATTCCTCCGTTTGCGGAGCATCCTTCCTTGACGAGGTATATGGCACCCCTTGATGGCCCCAGAGCGGCTCGACCCGTTGGACGTCGATTCGACATCGGGTCAGTCTTGGTCGACACTCCAAGCTTTCTCGTTTTCCGCAGGACTCGTACGAGTGAAGAGCCTCTTCCCAGACCTCTGAAGCCAGAAGAACCGAACGGTAATGGCGGAGCGGACGACCCCAGGAAACGGAGTCGGAGAAAAGAAGATCGAGAAGAAGGTGAAGTGCGCGAACGCAAACGAGGCCGTCGCGAAGAGAGAGACAAAAACGGTCTCTCGGAACGTAGTCGCGAACGAGGTCGGGAGCGATCCCCTGTTGATCTGGATGACGACCAGAGAGCATTGAAGAGACAGTGAGTTCCTGATTCGACGGACACACTTGAACATCGGAAATGTTTCTCGTTTGCGATGAGCGAGACATCTCAACAACGGGATGATTTCATTGATTTAGTCATTTTACAGCACCAAAGCCCGGCGATGACCCCCTCGATAGACTGCTCACGTTCTCAGCAGCCGCTCGCCGTTTCTGCCGCGCCAAGCCGAAGAAGAGACGGGCCATGCCCGTCACGGGAAAACTTCCGTCGATCCTTTGCTCACCCCCTCATGACTTGTATATGGATCACATTGAATAAATGCATCATGCATCCTCAACATTCGTTAAGACTTAGCTAATTCTTCCTCCGGGCCTCGGTGCGCATCCGTTCATCAGATTCCGGCAGGCGATTGAATCGGTATCTACCGCCCCATGCAACACCGTGTCCTCGTAAAGATGGGAATGCCTACATCTTAGGGAGTTTCCCAACTTTGATACTATAGGACAGGGGACTGCTCCCGTCTTCGCTCACGAAGGTGAATGAGCCTATGACTGGGATCCTCCTGGGCTGGGTCGGAGGGGAGGACAATGTGGAGGTCAGTGAATGGGAACCCGAACTGGGAAATCAATAACCGCTCCTTACCTAAACAAGCATCCCAGGAGCTCTCGCGGGCTCTCGCGGGTGAGTATCGCGCTCGGAAGCTCCATCGAGTTGAGAGGTGGGGGGAGTCAAGTTATCTTGGGGAGCGATCGCCGGCCTATCAACTGATTCCTGTGGATTGCAAGACTCCAAGGTTAGAGCTCGGCTAGCTTCATGGGTTCTCTTTCGGAGCAACTCTCTGCACCGTTCTCCGGTCCCGAGGCTATGGAATTCGGCCGTGCCGCCGGCGGGGCACGTTTCATGGCGAATGACAATCAATGAACAGCAGTCAGATGTATAGAATCCATGAGCTGCCTGAAAATATGCTTCGCTTGCATAGCTCTCCAGCTCCCGAATCGCCCTCCGTGACACATTCCGAGAAGCTCATCCGTCATCAGTCTCCTCGCGCGCCTCGCGACACGTGAGCAGAACGGCCTATCATTTCACCATCCACCTCTGCTCGAAGACTCGAGCGCCCTCTATAAACACAACCCAACAGCTGATGCAGCTGCGCTCAGATGCGAATGGTACTCCACAATGAGAGACATTTCGAGTGATAATTAATTCCCCCAATACGAGGATGATCTCAATGGTCAGACAAGTAGGTAAACTACGTCTTGGGCTGGAGTCGAGCGTTCGGACCATGGCCTCACCTGCTTCGACCGCTGAACCATCGCCAGACTTCAAGTAAGTTCGCGCACGCTTCAAACATAAGCTCAAGCCGAGTTTATGAGTCTGAAGGGATTTTCCAATGTCATCCCCCAGGACTACCTACGGGAAGATTGAGTCTACATTATATTGCGATCGATATGAACTATATATATTGTGTACTCTGGCGGATGTGGCAGCCTAGCATCAATATCAACGACCGGATGCTCAAGTTCAGGTCGGCATCCTCTCTTGCAGTTGGAAAACCAGGACACCGTTTAAGAGGCTCATGATCAAGCCGCCGTCAAATTATCGTACCGTTTTCGCGCTCTTCGTGAAAGAAAATCCCATACTGGGATTGAGCACCAAGATTCAGACTATCAGGCTTGGCAAAGCGTGGGGGACCCTCTCAGACGAGGAGAAACAAGTACGAAAATTGATCGACAAAACGCAGATCACAATAATGTCACTGTCGTGTAACGAGCTGTCTCCTCTGAAAGAACATGGCCCCTGACTTTTAACCCCCCTGATCGTCTCCAGATGTACAGAGATCGCTTGCGAGAACACAAAGCGACGTTCGATGATCAAATGAGAGAATTCCTCAACAGCCTACCGGAAGAAGATCAATTCAATCGTGTCATGTATATGGCGTCCCGCGAGAGGTTCCTAGCGAATCGGAAAGTCAGACACCTCGAAAAGGTTACCGGAAAGCCCAAAGCTGCATTGAATTGCTTCAAGATGTTCGTCCTGGAGCACTACCGACATGAGGATGTGAGGACATGAATTTTTGCGTTGACGGTTCACGTCGTCCATGCAGTATTCGATTGATTAGAGTTGTGGTGGTAGCGCAAGGAATGACACATCATTCTTTCTGCAGGGGACGAAAAGGACGGAAGATGAATACGAGGAAATTCTCGGCGCACCAAGCATGGGCAGACATGTGGTGGGAGCGCACAAAATGGTGGTAAGTATGTTTCAATCGTCTCATCCTCTGCTTTCGTGCTCAGGTTTTGGTCCGCTTCGAACCCATAGTCGTGAACATTGGGCGTGTATAGGGATTCGCGAGGAACCGCTCAGAACCGCGGTTCTTTGGGAAGCCTAGTCATGATCAAAGATTGAGGAACTTCCTCCCCCTCAGCTCCGAGCTCGCGAACTCGCCGTCAAATGGAAAAAAATGTCGAAAGCAGAGAAAGCTGTTTACGTCGAGAAACATGAACGGAAGTCGAGAGAGCAGTCCGAAAAGCGCATGGAATGGTTGCAGTCGGTGAGTATGGGGCTCGAGGCTTCCAGAACTTTGTGTCTATCAGTCTACCCATTCCAATTTTATCCTCTTGGATCGTAGGACAGCGAAAACGCATGTCAGACCAGTCAAAGCATGCGAGAAAGAGGGATGATCGATGCTAAATAATACGAGAGGAACTGATGAAACCGTGCTTTATCCCCGACTTACAGACACCCGAAGATCATCTAGAAGCATTACGTTTGCTGAGAATCACGATACCACAACGACAATCCATTGTCGCGTCAAGCGGGCTACGATGGCCCGTTGACCAATCCCGCGTCGGAGAGGCTCAGACTCCGATGATCGAAAAAAATCGTGAATAAAGTTTTGGCGTCCCATCTCGGACTATGTACAAAGCACTCAAATATTTATTCATTTCCGTCGGGCTCTCAGAAATGTATTCGAGCTGTCGGGGAGTCCACTCTTGAATGAGAAATTCAGGAGGACTTGCTGACTTCTTTCTGGGTGCTCTCCTCCGTCTGGTCGTGGGACCCCTGCGAGGGCGCTTCACTCGAGCCGTGGGGATGTTGTTGACTTCCTGGCCGCTCCTGAATTGGTTGTTGGGCGTAATTCTGCCGCACGAAAGCTTCTAGCGGGATTCCCCTGAAACTACCGCTCTCAAGGGGCGCAGACGCGGCCGACGGGGAGCTCGCACTTTTCTCTCTGTGGTTTTGTTGAGTTTGCTGTTGGTACTGTTGTGGTACTTGCAGTCCCAGCTGTTGTCCTTGGTATTGTTCAGGATACTGGGACACCCCATTGTAATTGACTTCGAACTGACCCTCCGGAACCGTTGAATGAACACCAGACGGGGCGCCATGGGCTGACGGAACGTGACCGCTTCCTATCTGAGCTTCTCCATGAGACCCCGGTGCTTGATGTAGTCTTTGCGGCTCTTGATGATGATGGTGGTGTTGTTGTTGTTGATGATGATGGAGATGAGCGGCCTGGTGCTGATTGGAAACTTGGTGCTGATGCTCGAGCTGAGGCGCTAACTGTTGGGAGGCGAGGTGACTTTGGGCATGGTTCTGATTTGCGTTTATCTGATTGGACAACCCAACGTTGTGTTGGTGTCCGGGATTCAAAACGGACTGTCCCGGTTGACCGATCACGGGCGCCTGCCCTTGATTCCCGGGGTTAAACGAAGGATTGCCCGATTGTACGCTGTTCTCGTGCTGAACGGCTTGTCCTGCAGAAGGACCGCCTTGTTGTGGGTGGTTTTGTCCACCGTCCTGGGGGAGAGGTCCCTGACCGGGGTAGCCGCCCGGGACTGCACCGTATTGCCCGAATCCCTGACCGAATCCTTGATTCGGGTCTCCGTAGTTGACGCTTGGAGGCACTCCGTAGCCGGTCAGAGAGTTCGCGTTGAAGTCTCCCCCATTGGACGACACGCCCTGGAACTGACTGAAGTCGGCATTACCGTACGAGCCGTACCCATCGAAGCCTTGCTGCCCGGGAAAATGACCGAAACCAAAGGGATTGAATTGCGCAGAAGCAGAACAAACACAGAGAGATACTATGGCAGACCACATTCTCAGCTTTGAAGCATGGTAGTTGTGAGGCGGGGTGGGCGATATTCTCTTTATATAAACTCTCTCACCGGAAAGCTCGCTGCGTGGCTAACTCGCCCGTTGCTCGTTCAGTGGGTGAGCGAGTTAACTTGCTCGCGCACAGTCGCTGAGACTTGAGGGGTGCTCTGACATTAATATGCAAATCTGACGGGATCGTTATTCTGTGTCTTTACTGTGGCTGCCTCTCGCGTGACCACGGTCTGTGACGCAATTTTCGCACTACGAACCCATGGTCTCTTGTGAAAAACAAGACTCGTACTTATCGGAACGAAGCCTTCGACAAGAGCTGGGAATTCTGCTGCGGACAGCATTTTTCCGGAGCGGGGAATCGCATATCATTTCAAGCTCACCCGCTCCTCAATGACCCGTGATCTTTACGTCGCTGATTAAGCTCGGACAAACCACCCAGAGCTACCACGGAGAAATGGGTGATAAATCCCGAAAACTCATGATGATGATTGACGATCCTTGAATGGTACGGTCCGCGTGCAGCTCGCTCTCCATCGGTTCAGAAGATTCGATTCGATTCTTTGAATTCTGGCACACTCGGGGTCCGTGACACGCATATGTCACGGACTCGCATTTCAATGGTGCGACCGTTGCCCGCCTTTCCCCTGCTAAGGATCTTCGGGTTTTCTTGACCTCGAAACTTGTGAGTGGTCGAGTGGAATTCGAAGGAAAGGCTGCCTCAAAACACAAAATGGCGTGTCACCTTGTAGGGAATTATCCCCGTCAAATTCATGATTTTATCGATTCGGCACGGGAATTTTCGGGAATTCTGACGGGATTTCTACTTGATTGATTCTGGGGTCGGTGAAGGCCTCTTGATGGAAATCCCGAGCGCGGCTCAACTCTTTTGTAGTTCCTGCACACGTCAAGGCGAAAATATATATTCCCTCGACCCACATGATGGAAACATAGAGCCCAATTGGTCAGTGGTGATCTCGGACACGGTCGCGGGATAGTCCGAGGTGAAGTGCTGCGGATGGAAAAATTCGATCCGGATTCCGTACCATTCCGGACGCGTCTCGATGAATTTTATATTCCTCTGATCAAGCGAAGAGGACCAATTTGTATCGTCTCCGTGCGCGGATTCCGAGCCGAGTTCGCAATCGTTGTTCCGGTTTCAGAAAGATTCCTGTTCTAAAAATGATCCTATTGACATCCAGGAGAAAATATTAAATTTCATTTTGGACACTGACGAATGCTTTCATTCGATTATTTTCGTCCCCCTAACGCCGCGATACGGGTCTTTTTCCGAAGGATCATCCGTTATTTCCAGCGATTGTGGAGCTTTCGACGATGTTGACTCATGGAGCACCTCCGAAACGAAGCTGTCCGCTCGTCGATTCAGCGCGAAGTCTTCCAATCATGGGCATATCTGTGAGTGCCTTGAGGAAAAAAGTTGGGGCAAGAATTCGTTCATCCTTCGCTGATTTCGGATAAAAGCCATTTTTGATATTGAGTTTAGCTGCTTCACTGATTTACAATCTGACGCTCAGACAGAATAGCGAGCGCTCGAAATGTGCTTTCTCTCTCCGGTCCGAACGAAAGCACCGCGTCAACGCGCACGCGAACAAATATCACAGTTCAACGAGCAATAGCAAACAACTTGCCATTTGGCGAGCGAAGTGAAGTTAAGCTTCCGAGCTGATGCAGAATTTCCCTTGGACTCGAAAGACGCGTTTTCGCTCGATTAAAAAGTTGTTGGCAAGAATCGAATGACGTAATTGGCACCCAGAACTTCGTAACTTCTCGAGTTCACGAAACCTGATGCCACGGAATGGGAAACGATTCGCTCAATTTATCCGGAATGAAGGGCTTCCGAATAGACCCCTCTCCCGCATTCGCTCAACCTCTATCGTCCCGGTGATCAGCCTTGCCCCACGTGTCGTCTCCGCTGCACTGCTCGGATGACAAATTGAATATTCGACCTCTTTTCTGCAAAGAGTATGTTCGTCATAAGCCGGAAACTCCATATGCAAGCTCTCCGCGAGACTCTCAGACCGAAAGTCAAGCTTCGGGGGAGACTACCTAATTTTGCAATCTCGATCTTTTCGAATGCGCTCTTCTGTGTCGTCCGGGGCGAATCGATTCTTGCGGTTCTCGGCTTGGTCCGATGATATGTCATCGCAATACGGTATGGTATGCTCAACAGCGTTGCTGGAGTCGGTGATCATTTTCGGAACGAGATCTTGGGATCCAAAAGGAAGGACATCCTTGATATCCAGGAGGAGAAGACCGTTGAGGGATCGCCGTCTTCTCCTTAAGGCTCCGTGATTTCCGCCGATTCGAGAAGAGAGACTGCCAAGCCTTGAGGCGGAGTCGTCGGGGACGCAGACGGGGAGCAGTGTGTACGATAATGAAAACTAATAAGCTCTCCTCCTAACAGCTTTGGGTAATGAGAAGGTGGACGCCGAACTTCGGTATAACAGATGCGAACGTTTCTCGAGATACCTGTATCTGTTTTCCGCTCCGGGACGCATCATTCGCTCTGACTCCGAACGGTGACTTTTACACAGACGCCAGCTTTCGCGCACTCGGAGTTTAGCTATGAGAGCGTGTTGTCAATGAAATATTCAGTCGACTGAGAATCGTGAATCCGCCTCACCCTCCTCCGGAGTGAGTCGACATTCATCTTCTCCGTCCGCCGAGCAATTTGTTCCACTCAAAAGTGGATCTGAAGTCAAGTCGAGTTGTGAAACCTCTCACAACTTTGTGCACGACTCTGGTGAATAGGGAAGCAGCTGAAGTTTGCTCTCGCGCAAATGCATCTGCCATGCATTCGCGGATGCAAACGTTGAATCTTACTAATCCGTCGTCTTTTTTGTCGGCTCCCACAAGAAGTCAGTTTGAAGACTCTACGCAGCAAAAGCTTCTGAGCTCGAGTCTGGACGGAAATCTGGAAATTCGAGTAATTCAGCGGGCTCACAGGAGAATTCTTCTGAATGGGGAATAGGCCACGCAGACTCCCGCTGCAGCATGAGAGCGATTGATCGATTCCCGATTGATACTACCCATTGAACCCTGGGTCAATCGATCCGACATCGGAAAGAAAAAAAATACTTCCCTAATGCCAAGAAGGAGACTGCACGAATCGCGCCCCATGGCTTTTCTTCCTGTGGCTCTCCGCTGCAAGTAGATTTTCCGCCGCTCGCGAGTAAGCCCTCGGAGAATTTTCCTGATGGAAAGACTGGCAAACCTTCACAGACAAAGGACGGTCACCAGCCAACTTGTCGATTCCAACGGGAAATTTTATTTGGCGAATGCAAAAGAGAAGCTTCATCCTTGGGAGACTTCTTCGGGGTCCGGTGACTGGGGCATTGGGACGTGGGATACCTCGTACAGGAAATAGCGATTTCGTCGTAATGATATTCCTCCGAATAAATCCCCCCAGATATAAAACGCTAGGTCTGTGTGACATTCTGTCTGTAGTCAAAAATCCTCACCGATTCCAATTAAAACGTTTGTGAAGCACGGACACCCCCTCCCATTGCCTGAAAGCGTATCACCAGCTCGAACCTCATTTCGACACCGAAGTCATCTTTTCAAGAGGATCCACTTGATGATCTGGGAATTCCTCTTGATCTGCCGCCGCAGCCGTGACGCGAGCGCCCCTTGCGCACGCGCTGTTGCGCTTGCGCTCATGCGTCGCAACCCGAACCCGTTAGGACTTGCCTCCGCGTCAAGAGAGCACAGTTTTCTTGTCTCTAGCTAGAAGCGATCGCTCCGTGCGATGCCTGTTGCCCTAAGCTTGAGGCACACGTTTCCCTGAATACCGTGAGCGAAGCTAACTGGAACTTGAACCCTTGAAAAATCAAGATACTTCGCCTGTTCGATTGAGGTACCTGTGCTCATCGCCCTTCCACCCCATATCTATGTCAATAGTTTCTTTCAGAGCTATGATTGCAGCGAGAAATTCGATTCCAATGGAGCCTAGCGGAGCTGTTAGGCTTAGGAATTACCGCAGCCGCGCCGTCAGCTTGGAGTTTTTTCTTCGCTAGAAGCGATCATTCGCACATTGCTCCAGGCTCGAGGCAGACGTTTTCTTGATACGCAGAACAAGGCAAACCGATTACCCTGGACAAAAACACGACTTTTCTCCCGATCAACTGTACCTGTGGTAACCGCGTTTTAACATCAGATTCACAATCGGAATTATATCCGTGTATAATAGGTCGCATGAAACCTAGAATGCAATCACAATTCCCAACCAACTACTACGGGCCGCATCCGCGGCCGAGTCCACCGTTGAAGACGTCGACGACACCCCTATCAGATATAAGAAACGTTACGGTACCGAAAATCATGAGACGCCGTACTTTTTCTATCTGCGACGGTAAAGACGTCCCCCCCCCCTGATGCTGCAGGGAAGCTGGTCTCAGGGAAGGAAACTAAAAGCCGCGTATTTACGTTCCGTGCTGGACCATCACCATGGGACCGCCAACATAGTGTCTATACCGGTTAAAATGGTCACCGCGGCTCTCCCTACTGTGACCGGCTCGGTTCCGAAGATAAGCTCAACCCCACCCGAATTTGCGACGCGACACCCAAGGACGCTAACGATTTGCTCCATCATACCCCGGCTAGCCAACCCTCAAGACTCGCTGAATCCAGACATGGTCGCGTACATGAAAGCCCCCATAGGCAATTGCGGCGCATGTACACTCTGCCTGAATCCAAGGAACGTCACCACGCCCGGAACAGCTTATGCGCTCTCAGCAGAGATTTCGGAGCTGGAGAAAATAAGTTTCATGGCTGAGTTCATGGACTGGCAAGAATGAGAATGAGTCTTCCTTCAAAAAGCTGGCACACACGGCTACGAATTTCCAGATCTGAATAAATAGCCTTCCTTACATGGTAGACGAAATAATTTTTTACATAGAATCACCCATGACTCTGGCGCAACACCGCCGCAACTGCTCTCCTTCATGCTGATGACTGATGAGTCTCTCTACCCCAATCCCGAAAACTCCCAGGGCATTGGGAGGTGAGAGAACGGGCGGCTCCAGTATATTGATAATCCAATCAATAAATTCCGGAGCGCTTGTAGTGCTCAGGGGAGATCCTTGAAGTCACGATTCTGCCCGCTGCATATCACGGCGCACTCGATCCCACGTGACATGGGACTCTGAAGGCAGCGAGCTTCGAAGACCGAATTGCCACGCAAATACATCGAGGGAAGTTCAATAAAGCCACAATTATTGCTCTTGGTGGCTTCCTCATTAGCACGTTCTCCGGAAGCAGCATGTTTTGCCGACCACGTGCGATCTTCACGGCTCGAGGTAATTAGTCGGTGTTTTCGGATGATGAGCTGCAGCTATGTTGAGTTGAGGCTGGGTGAAGCTCTGAAGGGGAAGTGCCGGGTAGCCGTTCGAGGCTTGCGAGGGGTTTAGCGCTGAGGGATAATTTCTGTTGATGAGATATCTGATCATTCCCAGCGGATGAAGGACCGACGTTTCCGCCCCCGGCAGAGGACTTGCGTAAACAGGGTTTGGTACGGATTGCTGCATCAGGTAGGGGGGTCGTTGACGCTGGGGATGCGGTAAGCTGAAGTAACCGTGTCTCGTTGGTGGGTATCCGCGGTAACCGCCGGCCTGATGTCCGAGCTCTGGGGAGAAGTTGGTCGGAAGTTGCCCGTTCGATGTTCTGCTCTGTGTTTGAGAAACATAAGGACTCGTTGAGGTCGAGCTTTCCACGGGGATACTCCCTCGGACTCCTCCGTTGACGATTTGGTCACCGATCGCGAGGCCCAACACGCAGAACCCGATCACTGGCTGGATCATTTTGTAATGAGATCCCGGCCGAGACCGCAGCTCTATTTGAGCGAGCGAATCAACAAACGAGCGGACAGAGTTTGGATCCGCTCATTTGGAAACGGGATATTCTTCATATCGGCATTCTGCCGAGCACAATATGGTTTTCACAACGTCAAACAATCCACCAAATGATAGGGGCTGGTCAAGCGACCAGTAATCTGGCTGTGGATCAATCGAGAATGCCCCTCTTTGTCGAGAAAAAATTCCATGAAAAAAAACATGACCGTGACGTCGTCTCAATGCATGTCAGTGAACGCTGGATAGCGGGATGGAATGCTTTCGAAACGATGATCGCTATTACTGTTGATTCGATTCTCGTCTTTGAGTAACCCTCCGGATCGATCAGTGTGGGCGGGTCGGAGAACCTTCCCGGATTATTGCGAGCTTTCGGGCTCGGAGTCAGAGCCCTCGCAACTGGCTTCCGAGCTGGATCCATTCCCTTGATTCAGGTCTCAAACCGCCATCCCTGAGCTTTACCGGATCGACTTCTGCGGGTCGAGTACAATAGAGCCTCGCGATAACGGACGAGAAGAGACCGGCCGAAACGGACCGGTTTACCCGGATTCGGGCTCTCGTTTGGAATTTAGGGTGAAAATAATCGGAAACAACGCTGCAGCCTCTCTCATGGCGCTCACGACAGCGAGAAACCTCGAAAATCGTTCAAGGAGTTTCGCTCGCGATTTCCCTGCTCGCAAGAATAGGTCCCGTGTAACCGATTCGATTAGCATGGGAGAAGATGGGACCGGGGCCTGGAAATCAGTCTCTGATACCCGGAAAGCCATTATTGGGTCCGCTAGAGCCGAGTCCCTTAACATTGATTATCCCATCGTCTTGTTCGCGACCGAGCAACCGGTCAGTCGTAACGAAGTGTCCGCTATGACGAGATTCTATTGAATCGCTCTCTTCAGGGGAGTTCAGATATGCCTCAAGGAAGCTCGATTAAGCTCTTCTTTTGTTGCGGCGGATAAGATTCGCTGAAGGGCTTATCGAGACTCATGGCGCGACATCGGATCTCGGAGCGTGCGGTGGAGATGCCTTCCAACAGGACGAGGCGGTCTCCGTAGCTCACCACCGGATCCGCTCGAGGGGGATCCCGGTCACTGGGAGCTCCCGCTCTCAAGCCAGGCGAATCTTCATGAATTGGGTTGTCAAGGTTGAAATATTGACCGATCGGAGACGAGCCCCTAATCATCAATCGACTCGTAACTAACGAGGCTCCGAGCAAATGAGAAGTCGCACCTTCACGCGGAAGCAATTCGAACAGCTTCTACGGTCTCTGATGATGAATAGTCCGGGCAGCAGTATGCACACGGCCATCGCTCTGTTTACCCGCGTCAGCCATCCGAGGACCAACCGTTTATTCGCAAACTTACCACAGTCACGAAGCCGCATTTGTTCTGAGACCCTCGGTCAGACATCGACTGACGCTGCTTTTTCTTTTGATGTCGAGTCAGGGTCCCAAGCATCCAATCGAGGCGAAGGATGTTGTTACAGAATTCTATCTTCAAGGTAACGATGCTGCTTATAGATTGTTCCACCATCGATCCGTGTCAATTGAAACAGAGATTCATCAGCCGTCCGAGTCTCCGGACGATCTCGTAGATTATTCCGCCTCCTGCTTCGAAACTCGAATCAAATATGAAGAATATGAATCTCGTGATTGTCCAGCGATCAGGTCTTGGAGAAGCAGATCTTGATCTATGGGGGCTAGCGGACATTTGCGTCTTGATTCGCGAAGGCTCACCTACGGGAAAGTAGCCGAATACGAAGGAGCCCTCGACCGCCTCAGGAGTCCATAAGATGCCTACAGACTCTCTCGTTGTCGTTCATCCTTCGAACTGCTCTCGAACAGCGGCACTGATTGCTCTCTATCATAATAGGAGAAGCTTGCCGTCCCTTGTTACTTGCGACCCATTCAAATATGTTTACTGCCGCCATCATTGTATCACGACGGGGCCAATAAAGCGTCAGCGAAACTTGAGGGGAAGATCTGATAAACATGAAATGAGCATCGGGAACTATTCTCGGGGAAAACTCTCATTCGCATTCGCGCCATCATTCCCGTGGCTCCCGCTGGGAAACTTTCTTGAGGGCTGTTTGAAATCATTGTACCTATTATTCTGAGTATTCTCATAATATCGTGGATTCCGTCATGACTTATCAAACAGATATTAGAACGATCACTCGTTCGAACGCTCGAGGAATTGTGTGCATGGCCGCTCGATGTGCCGACTGCGATACCGATTATAGTGAAGCACATTCCGAAAGATGATAGGTTTTCTCGAGTTCCGAAGCGATACGGAGATACAGCTCTCTCCTGGCGACGCGAACTAGTGAACCCCAATCGGTATAATCTCGGACAGCGATATCCATACAACGAGCCTGATAGGAGTAAAGAGCCCTCGGAAGTCAGGCAGTGATTCCCCGCGCGGAGACTATACGCTCCCCGACAGCCCCATAGGTCTACTGGCGTCCTTGCCCCGTGGATCGCCTAGGATGTAAGCAGCTCGAGGGCATCCAAGAGAGCGTGAATAATCTCACAATCAGCAGCCTACCAATGGGTTTTCACGGTCGGAAAATAGGGATGACTCCACATCTCAAGAGAGCGCCGCGCCTCGAAGGCCTCCAAAAAAGGATGGACGGCCCGAACTTTCCGGATGGAACTCACGATTTATTCCTCATCCATATAATATCACACATCATTGTTGCTTTACAGGTGTCTCTGCCTACACGGTGCTTTGAGCGGAAAAATTCACAGAGAGATGTATACTATGTTTTTTTTTACAGTTGCAGAGCATCGAGGACTCAGCGTAGGAACTTTCAAGTCGACTCAAATCAGGCTTTCTTCTTCTTGGGAGCCTCACCCTGGCTCACTCCGCTCGAGGTCGCGGTGACGGCCTCACTTTTCGCGTCGTTTTTCGTGGCAGCCGCCGAGTTACTAGTCGCAGCAGCGGCGTAGGCACCCCCGTAGCCGCCTCCGTATCCTCCTGCACCTCCTAGTCCTCCTCCCGCGCCTCCCGATCCGCCGCCGAGTCCCCCACCGTATCCTCCGCCGAAACCTCCA
>NW_003803378.1:529549-557355 GCF_000255335.2 Galendromus occidentalis
CGCCGATTCCTCCTCCATAACCACCTCCGAAGCCACCGCCACCGTATCCTCCAGCCCCTCCTCCGTATCCGCCGGTCCCTCCTCCGTATCCTCCGAGGCCACCACCTCCGTAGCCACCAGCTCCTCCGAAACTGCCAGCGTGGCCGATGGCGACGAACGCTCCGAGAACGGCCAAGCACTTCATTTTGGATCGAATGAGCGTAAGTCGATGGTTGGGGCGATGTCTATCCGTCTATATAGATCATATGGACGAATTAAGAGAGGGAGAGTGAAACTCACTGCCTCTGGGTGTGTGCGTCCAGTGGGTATCTTTGCGTGTTTCGGCGTCACGCCGCATGATGCCCACATCGTTCACACGAGGTTAAATTCTGTCTGTCATTGTAGCCGATTCCACACCTTAAGGACATTATCAGTCACCCGCTCACAAATAATATTGGTGCCATATTTAATCGTATGGCTCCCATGGATCACGCCATTCAGAATCCGTGGGGAAGAATTGGATTTGCTAATTTCTTTGCTTTACTAGCTTACAGGGCGACTATGACTGACTTCAGACTGGTTCTTCCCCTCCCCGGAGCTCTCGCGATGACAATACTGTGGACGTATTTGCCGCGGAGTCGTGACGATCGAGGATGGATCTCTGACAGCGGGGGGACAAGAAAGAAGTCATAGGAGACCATTTATTTTCAATGAGTCGGATTTCCACCGATGATGGACTCATACTATGCGGGAATCTGTGAGAAAACTCCTTCCCCTTCTTATTCGAGGTAACTTCCATTCGAGCTCGGGAGATATCCGGTTCGGAGAATTTCAGTGAGCCGTTCGCTGAGACCGCTCAGCTTCTCTTGAAAGTGGAAGCTGGACGCTAGTTCTCTCTTTCAACCCACCCGCATCGACCTAAATTTGAGGGAGTGACGAGAGACCCGACGGGACTCGTATCGCATATCCAGTGATCACGGAAGGCGGCTTGTCGATTGAGACCTGAATCAGGGAAATTATTCATCTAATTGTAAGGTAATGGAAGACACATCAGCGGATATGATAGGGGAATCCATGGGTCAAGATTCTCAGCGGAGGCATTGGCTCAAATTATCATGGCAGATATCCATTCGGCATTCGAATAATCTTCCGGTTTCGGGCGTACGCCCTGAAAGAGCTCATGAAAGAGCTCTTGTTGCTCTTTTGACAAGGAAGCATCCCAGAAACCCGCGACGTCACTCCCGAAAATTCGGAGCAGCTGTTTTGAACATCTTTGCTCCTGGTTCTTCCCGCTAAGCAGTCGGCGGAGGGGGATCCACCAGAAGCGTTTTGTCTGAGCTTTGGTGAGACGATAGACTAGCATCCCCCCTCCTCTCCCGCCCCCGATGATATATTCTAATAATATTTCAGATCCGAGAGGTATTTTCCGAGAGGTTGAACGCTCATGAGCTTAAACGAGGTGAATCCATCCGAAAGACGTACGCATGTCGACCCGTTAGAGCAGCCCCTCCCTCGAGAGCACTCGGCGGGGAAGACACAATTTAGTCGCGGGATTCCTTTCCCGAGGCAGAACCATTCCCAAGCTCCCAGACGTGACGACAGCATCGATCCTGGAACCTTGACCACAGGATTCCCGGGTGATGCTTGAGCGAGCCTTCGAATGATTCTTTTGAAAGCCCCGAATTACGTTCGTGTTCGAAGTTCAACTTTTCGGCCGTGAGTTCAACTGTTAGCCCAACAGAGGATGTTGGAAGCTTCGGTAAACAGATCTGCATTTCAGAAAAAATGGCGAAAGAGCGACCTGTCGAACCAGAATTGAAAGCACGGGGTATCACTCGAAGTATTCCGTAAGATCTAATTATCATGTTACGTGATTCCCGTCATTACAGACAGCTCCAGCAATCGGTCGGTGACTTTGAGGAATATCCGTTTTGTGAGGTCCTTCGTTACGACCTTACAGCGTTTCGCTCAGCCGCGTTCGGGGAAGTGATCCGTTCGCTCTCTACCAGCCACTGACCCGGGCACTCAGAATTCACCAGCAAACTATCCCGAAAGATGTTATTTCACAATTGGCTCAATTTTCGGTCCGACAGAACACCGTCGGTTTGAATAGATGATTTCTGGACAGGATTTCCGAATTTCCCACGGAAAACTGCGGAACGGCTTCGTCATCTCCTCCGCTGCGGCCTCACCTTTTTGCCATCGGGGCTTCCCGCTATCGGAAAACGGCGGAGCAGAGTGAGCCAAGTAAACGATGCACACGAGTTCTAGCCGAGGCTCTTCTTATCGCGATCGAAGCGCGCCTGAATTCTGTAGTCGAACTGTTGCAAAATCGTTACGAAGGTCGATACAGTGCCAAGGTACTGCAGAAACGTGCTTTTATCGAGGATGAAACAGTCCGAAGCGTAGAACGAATCCCTCAGCTGGCAATAGCGAACCATTTCGGAGAGCCTCAAGACATCGCAGGACTCGAGCTTGCTTCTCCTCGAAAGTATAATTCGGTAGGTTTCTTCACACGACTTCGCCACGTGACTCCCTACACAAGCTATGTCGACGAGGCTAGCTATCTGCAGGCACGGCAGCAGCATGGTGGTAGTGAGTTGCATCCGGCTAATTTCATCGAATCGAAGTCCCATCGAAAAGCCTCTGTTCATATGAGTGAACACCTTTATGCACAGCATCAGCATGAGTCGTTGAAACGAGTGGTTCAAATCCTCGGTGAGCTTCCGGATTCCGAATTTCATGCGTAGCAGCTCGGCATTTGGGAGTCGCGCGGCCCTCCGCCGGAGCTCTTCGAGCTTCCCGTAGATTACGTATTGGCTCTGTTGATACAACATGTACGCGACGTTGTGGAGCTGCCAAATGAAAACACCGCAGTAAAGATCAATATCGATCCAGCGAGCGCCCCACTCGGAGAAGGATATGTTGATCGCGGTGACGTTGCTGAAAGTGTACATCGATTGGATGAGAAGCCATCGAACGACTCGTCCCGAATTAAGGAAACGAGCGTGGTCGGGCGCCGCCAGAATCCTTCTTAGGGTTTCGTCTTTTGTCCAGAAGCATCGAGTCGCCTCCAAGAATATGCCGAGAGAGACGACGTGATAAAATAAGTCGATGACGTCATTTGAGCTCGGATGTTGGGGGAACTCATTCTTGGCCCGCACCACTCTCCCGACCCCAAAGAAGGAGAGTAACGCGACCGCGGAAATTCTCACTACGGCAATAGCCTTTGTCCGTGAGCAAAAATCACTCGTCGCTGGCGGAGGAGATTTCTGATGACCGAGGTCCACACCGCAGGAGAAAGCGGCTATCACCAGAACACTCCTACAGAACCACTGATTCCGCGCCGCTCGCATTGTATCCCAGTCGCTGATCCCCTTCAGACACCGGACTGTTCATAGGAACGAGAACTCAGAACTCCGGAGGGAAACGTGAGAACGAATTCCGCAAATGATGATGGCGTGGAATTATTGAACGATTGAGTTCTCTCACAATTCTCGTGTTTTCCGATTTCTGTGATCCATAGCAAATTAAAGTCGATGCTATATTGCCTTCCCAATATGGAGCAGCGGCAAGACACTCGGGGCTGAACAGCATAAAATATTCAATACATTCTCGAGCGAGATTCGATTTATACCCGAATTATCTTTTGATCTCATTCGCGCCGGGCTCTCCCTTACGCAAACTTCGAGGCCTCATTTTGAAGCTGAAACATTCTCAATCTATTCATCGCTGATGCACAATACATAGTCTGGGAGAGGAGTCATGCGAGGCATGCACTCTTTGAAAAATATCCCAAGCCGCGAGCTCCGATTATAAAAAGCCCCACTTCCTAGGAATCGTCTTGTAGGCCCTATGTCGACCGCGAAAATAGCCGCAGCGTGATCGAAGCCCGATCTCGGGGCGTATTCAGTCCACGATGTCCCTTAACGTATTTGAGGTCAGAAGGAATGCTCTGGCAGGCTCGCGGCACCTGGGAGAATTTTCCTGACGGAGGTCTCTTGCGAGGGTCACTCCAAGTCGCGATGCGAATTCGATCGGAATCTCGATAATTCAAGCGGAAATTATCTTGTTTTAGATTCCCTTCACGCCTATGAAATTTTAAACATAATTCTGTGAGGCCAGAAATAGTTCAGTCGATCGACTGGAATAGCACTGAATCGAGGGAGAAGTCGGAATTTCGCGTGAAGGAGCCAGAAAGCCCGCATGACCGCAGCGTCACAATGGAGCGAATTCCCTGAAGAAAAAGTCCGCAAAATTCCTAGGTAGCGAATTGTTTGCCCTAAGATTGAGCTCTAAATCGAGGACCAAAATCGACCAGAAGCCAATTGATCATGAGACCCTATAACTCCCTACTCATCCGGTGGGCTCTAACATACGGCTCGGCCATTTCCCGGGACGTCTATTCAATGGATGAATCCTGCTCTAGGGAGAGGTCGCCCAGTAGTCGAAAGAACCATTCTCAGGCTGAGCGTGGAAGCAAGGATACTTCGTGATTTTCTACAGCCCTCAGCTGATTTCCCTCATCCCAAAGCCCCCGAGCTAGAGCTTCTCCGGTTTTCCCCAGGAGGTACATGGATATATCTCACAGCATCGTAACTCCAGAAATTCGGTCCCATATCTGAAGAATTAGCCGCGTACGCGCGGATTTCCAATAGATTCCAGGGGCGTGGCGTGCCGAACTCGCCCTCGGGGAGCGTTCGGCTCCTGTGCTCGATGAACGTGGGTAATTTGGCGTGAAAGCTTCTGACCAAGAAAGTGGCGGACAGCTCGGTGCGAATCGTTGAGCACCGCTTTTAGCTAGGTTCCGCTCGTTAAGTCGCGGGAGCAGTTGTTATTCGGTTGAGGTCAGGTTTCGCGTGATTCACAGGTTTCGATCCACTGTCGGAGACTCATTTGGTCCAGGGGTCGTCGGATCGGCTCCAGTCGATCGCAGAGGTGGACCGCCGGGCCACAGCAGGTCAGAGCGATGTGTTGGCCGTAACGCCATGTCCCGGTGCCACTCACGATACTTCTGAACATCACGCTCCCGAAGAACCTCCCGCAGAGTTCTCGAGCCCATCGGAGCCCTCCGACCTAGTGCGAGTTGTGTATCACACCTGGCTCAGATTCGGGAGCCGCTTTGAGAGCCCCGACCTCAAATCCGCTAGGTGGCTTGCTTCAGAGTCGATCTCCTGCGGAAAGATCCTTCGTGTGATCCTTCTCCAGGCTCGACAGCCCCGAAATGATTGAGTTCGTGCATTTGAGTTTACGGATCGCCCACTGGGCAGAGTTCGAAAATAATAAGTACCACTAAGGATTGATCCCGGTTCGCGTGGGATTCTGTCGGCTGTCGTAGTCTGTCAAGCGATCACCGAGATAATCGTGCTGTTCTCATGTGCTTTCACGTCATTCGCACGTTGCTGTATCTCCGGCTACCCGATGATTCCCAGACTCGCGGGAGAAGTTATGGGGATCCGTAAGGGAGATGCTCGGCTTGAGGGAAATCTGAGACGGTGCGGTGGTTGAATGATTGCCCCCTTGGAGAGATTTCTCTGAACGCGCGAAAGATCCGGCTCGTCCGGACAAGGTAGGCTCGAGTACCAGTCGGTGGTTTTCAGGTGGCGATCTTTGTGCTGGAGAATTTTGTATCACGACCAATCATTTTTCGATCGCTCGACATGATCGCCAACGATCTCGGTTCGTCCACCTTGTTGGCGACGCGACTCCGATGAGGACCGTCCTGAGGCGCATCAGAGAGACAAAATGTTCCGAGAATGCTACAGCACCGAGTCTCTTGGAGAGAATGCTGCCCTTCGCCCAGTTTCAGATCCCTTCCATAACCCGCGAAGACTTCGGAGCGTCATCATCCCTCGGATCCCGGGATGTTTCCAAGAAAACATATATTGGCCTAGTCGGAGCGAGACTCTCCAAATTCCTTCGGAACCATATCCCGACAAACTATCGGACGCTCAGTTGGGAAATCCGATTTACAATGTTTCCTCGATACTAATCGCCTTGAATGGCGAAAGGTCGTCCGGAGGATGTTCGAGGCTCACGTAGGTTTATGCCTCGCTGTGAGACGCGTTATCATTTTCGGCCTCCACGCGGTTTCTGAGAGATCGTCGTCGATTTATCCGGAACGCATCCATTCAGCTCTCCTAGAATACAGCAGGAGCGTAAGAATCCAAAGGAGAAGTTTCGTCGAGGCATCGATTTCAAAACAGCTCTGTACGTTTCCGTCGACGGGAAAGAAAGGGGCTAAGCCCGGAAGCTCAGGAAATCTCGGAGAGATCTCGCGGCTCGTCGGCGCTTTCCTGGGGGCAAAATCGCTGCTCGCCTCCCCCATTCAGCCGACTATCCCGTCCTCTCCTGTAGCCACTCCTTGAAGCCCAACTTTTGGTCCGATCGAGTCCCGTCGGGAGGTCATATGAATGGCGCTTGAGCGTCCTTGTGTCTTTCAGTCAGTATCGATGAGGAAAAAAAGACATCATCGTGAGATCTTTGAGGGAACCGTGACCTGGGAGGAATGCCCGTTCTTACTGAGCGACCATTGTTCCGCGATCCGCGACGCAGTGTCAGGCTTGAGGACCGGGCTGCTCTGAATGAGCGAGATTCGATCGATTGACAGGATTACTCGACTGACGTGATGGTTGAAGATGCATGCACTGAATGAAGAAACAGTCTCATGGAAAACCGATGAGACTATCCCACGGAGAAGCAGACGCGGAGCCTCGACAGCATGCATGTCCGTGTGGAAATATCACATTTGCAATTCTTAGCTGGATTAGTCAACAGGACTCGTGTCGGTCGAGCCTGCTCTTATGACCGAATGAAACAGGAAGAACTCAGTGACCTGAGTCTGTCCAGGGACAAACCGATACGTGGGAAAAAACGGATCTCTGTCCAATGGATATGAGGAGACCAACCGAAGACTTAATTGCAGCGACGACACAGTCTTCCGGAAAATGGTCCCTGAAGCAGCGAATTCGTCCATTGGAAAAAAACAAACGGACGGAGAATCGCGACGAGCGAGGCAAGGACGACTGCTATGTCTCGAATATCAGATTCCGGAAGCGGATTGAGGCTCTGGGGTAAGGAGATTCATTCGAGAGAGAATCCCTGGAGGAGATTTCCTAGAGGAGCGCAATATACCACGGAGACAAGATGAAGGAGGTGACAGGCCTAGTATGCACAACTCATTCAGATTCTCCGACGATTGAATCTGAGGAGACTGCGCAGCTCATTGAGGAAAGTCTGGTGATCGCAATGGACGGGTGAGATTTCCAAGCTCTCAACCCTCGGTCTGAAGGGAGCGGTCTTGTTCTCTTATGCGTAGCTTGTCTCTGCGATTGAAATTTCCGTTTGATCGGGATCCGTTGCAGGATCATTCGTGCGAAGTGAAGAAGATCCAGGGCTAAAGCAATAGATTTTAGCGGTCTGGCCAGGGAAGAATCCTCTTGTCCAGAGGGACAAGGAGCGAGCTAAGGTCCGCGTTGGATGTCTTGATATCTATGCAAATTAGATACCAGTGTATCCGAGGCTGAAGTGAGCTCTGCCGATAATGCTCCCGATCCGGCCACACGGCTGTTTATGCGAGACAGGGACGCTCTTCAAAAATCCTTGGAGAGCCTCTTTCTCTTTCTCTGTTTGGGGATTCGAACGCAATCGGGTGAGAGCATTTCTGGGGATATTTGCCAGTCCCAGCCGGGGAGTTCGAAGTGCGATTGTTGTGTGCGACAAAAACCATAGAAAAAAAGGCAGATCGTCAATGATTTTGTATATACTTAGGTCCATATATCGTATTGAAGCTCTCGGGATACCTCGGACTCCCCCGGGCCGTCATCTCGGAGCGGTAAGTATTTCCAGGCACGCTTGTCCGATCTGCGAACGTGCCGCCTGTGCTTCGCATTGCCATTGTTGCACGAACACACTGCAGAGATGCATTTAGTCGCTTGCGGCTCGTCGATCACCGCATGGAGCGGATCACAAAAGACATACGAGGATAGCATTGTCTCGCGCAAATATCTGTTCATGCCTTGATGTTTGAGCACAAACTTCCCCAAGCCCACGGCGACGAGTGCCTGGTCAGCGCCACTTGCGTGACAGTGACGCATCAAAAGATACCGTCGTCCATTCATCGTCGCGTTCTCGCTCATGCTCTCTATCGCGGATGAATTGCAGCTCGTCCCCTCGACTCGATTACGAGCATCTCGGTCGGACGATCCCGCGTGTCCCAATCCGATTGCCGGACGTCATTGACGGTCGCCTAATCACATCTCGTCGGAGTTTTTCTGCGGGGACATCTCCGGCGTTTTTTCGTCTTTATTGCTTGCGAGAAGAATCACATCCTTCAAAAAATGGCGCGTTTTCCTGAATTCATGTGGGCGCCCCCCACACACACTCAAATCGATCTTTTAAAATCGACACGGGTCACTGCGCTCTGGTGACGCGTGCGGCGCGAGCTTGCCGACCATGTCGTCCCTGGGAATTGGGAAAGGAAAACAATAAAGACCCAGACGGACCTCGGATACGTACGCTCGGGCTGTGAAGCCAGTTCTCGCTTAATACCAGTTTCGGACGGAGAGGGTCCCTACGTTTGGTTTGCACGTCAATCGATGTTCGGTGTTGCTTGGAAAAACGCCGAAAGGTGGCGAATGACTCGGGCAGTTTACGACGTGGGAGGACGACGGTCCTAGAATTAAGCCGCCTCGTTGTAGCGGGAACCGCAACGCAGGGAAAAATGAGCGGATTCGGGGACAGATTCCCTCGATGAGCCTGAGGGCGCATTCTATCGGCACACGGTTGAAATCCCAGCTGGAGAGCGCCTCTATCTATTGGCTACGAGAGGTCTTATAGCGCATCCAAAAGGGGTCGGAAGCTGGGATCATCGCCGGACCACCGACCAATTGGTCGCGCATTTGGATAAGAGATTCGTTTCGGAAAATATCTCCGGTCGGTTCACGGAGATAATCCAGTCGCACTCCGACGCGTAAAAGAAATTCGGTCAAGGAGCGGGCTTCTGCAGCGTATTCTAGGGAGCGACGCTCCATCATCTCTCGCCCCGAGGCGCTGATTCCGCGATCAGTGAGACTCAGCATGAGATTACGTCGTCTATTTTCAGATGAGCGCATATCGAACTCGAGAAGCCCCGACGATATCGATATGAACTCGAATGGTTTGCACGAATCACGAAATCCGAAGACATCGACGTGGTATCGCTAGTACGGCCGAGAAAGGGCTGCTCGTGGTCGTCAGAGCCATATTGATGATGCGGTCGCTGAACCTCGATGATAGATGCTCAATGCCAATGACCGTTGGCCAACACGCACGTTCTCGTCTTATGGCTTTATGGCGAGGATTTTCACTCCTGAGCATCATTAATGGTGTTCTGATCACAAACAGAGGGCATGCGACATGCGGTGGTGGATGATACCAGTCGGGCGACGAGCGCTTCGCGCGTCGGATCTGAGCAGAGTCCCCCTCCAAAGTTGCGCTTCTTTCTCTCGCATGGAGTTTTCACGTCCCGAGCTCCAGAGCGGGCTTGGATTCGGCTCTTCGAGCTCGTCTGCGACGTCACTGGCTCAGGTCGCTCTTTCACGAGAATCGAGAAGAACTTTAGAATATGCGCTCCGCTCAATTCATTCGCCAAACGCTTTCAGAAAACGCTCCGCAATCGCTATCCGAGCGAGTCATTGTGGTGGCTGCCGGCTTTACATGGAGTCAGAGGATTTACATAATTGGACATCATTCACTTGATATGGAAGGATTTTCGTCGCTGACACTGCAAGGAGTACTGGGGAAAATGTCTCCGCTTACGAATCAATCCGTTACTCGGATAGCTCCGAAAGCCGATCGGGACCACTGATCCCCAGAAAGATCCATTCGGCGACGGATCGACGAGTGTATGAGCAGTCATTCGATGAGGGAGCTATCGCTCTCATCATGATAATTATAACGATTCATATATCATGCTTGGTTTTTCAATCAACCAATCAATCAATAAATAAATCAATCGAGCGAGCGTTATATGCTGCTCGAGTCTCGAGAACCCTTCGTCGGCGAATTCGTAGAGACTCTCCGCCTCGAGGGAAGATCCTCAGGACAATCCGGAATTCTCGCGACCAAGTCTTCGAATGTTGAGCTAACCTGATGCGCTCCTCCGGTCGAATATCTTGTCCCGCGTTTTCAGCGCACAGATTTTCGGACTCAATCGCTCAACTCCGTCCACCCTCCTCTCGGGGAGGTGTCACAAGACCTCCTCGAAGCTGAGGCACCGATGAGTCACAATCCATCGCTTGAACGGACGCCTTTGACAACACATGGTCATTCCACCGCCTCCGGCGGGCTTCGTCGTCAGCCCGGCGCGGAGTTTTTCGGTAGTCCAACGCGACATCGCGTCCACCAACCGCCCAAACCTCCGAGTGGCCAACAGGCTTCGGGAGCCCCCTTTCCTCGGGAAAATCCTTGTTGAATCCGAGTCCCGGAAACTCCAACTCCATCATCCCGAATTCGGGCATCTGATTGGGCGTCCTATTGACGCGTGGCGGCGCATGCTTTCGAAACACATGAGTCGCCGAGGCCTCTACAAGTTGATATCCAACCCGGAGCGGAACTTCCAGATGGTGAAGGGATAGTTGAACTCCGACCTTTAGCGCTAGATCGAACGCCGGGTTGAGACTCGAGACCACCAGCCTGCTGAGGGCTTCACCAGGAGCTATCTTCGCCAGAAACATAAGAAGAAACCTGATTCCCGAAGTATATTAGTATAACCGCTTACCGGAGCGGGGCTCAGAATAATCGTGAAAAATCACTCCTCGGCGCGAGCGAATGTAGGCTGCGTATCTTGTGTAGTATGCTGGCACGTCGCAAGCTCTTCCACGGCATCAGGACATTCAATTCTCGTGTGAATGGCGGAGGTACGCGTCAATGGATCCTGCAAGCGCCTTCGGGAACAATTCCCCTGGTCCGTGGAAGTCGGCAACAGGAAGTTAACCCATGCAACGTCAAACACATAAATTGTCCTGAGAAATGCCGCCGTTTACGGATTCGCTCTGGAAAAAAAGTCGACGTGCAGATGGATATCCGAGCGAATTATCCAGCGAGCGACTCGGAGATTCGTGGCTACGATCCCGTTTCCTCCCTCGATAGTGAGGGGACCTTACTGCCACTACTCTACAGAGTCGGCCAGGAGTCAGCTCAGCAGCAGTGTTTGGAGGTCAGAGAGACATGATCCTGCGAGGGGTCCCCAGCAGCATACTCTCGGCTCCGCATCAACGACAGTCCCCGATTCCCCAAGCCTCGGGGTTACCTGCGGAGCCGAATGGTTGGGGACGGAATCTGTCATTCGCGACCAGGCCGGCTTATTACCTGCCCGGAGTCATGACATGAGGACATGAAGTGCGGAATCTATCTCGCTGCGGTCACGAATCAGGCTGATTGGTTTCGATGTCTGCAACTTCCGCTTGATGTACCCTCGGAGACAATCTAGGCCTCTCTCCGCGTGGGGGGCTGAAACACAGAGTGACGTCTCGCTCTGTACCCTTACATCAGACTGACATATCCGGTGTGAGGCTGCACTCTACCTCGACGTTCGACCACGCGAGTCGATGTCGAACCTTCGTTCATCGGGCGGCTTCTCCCCCGAGGTTTCGAGGAGTGTGCGGACTCTAGGACTTCCTCCGATCCGGGTGACTTTCAGTCTGCAAGGGGATCCACTGTATACGGAACGAGAACTCGTAGGACTTTTGACTCGAGTGTCGGTCGTATGAATTCGTTCAGGGTCAGTGGCATTGTGCTGAGATGCTCCGTTTCGGGGCAAACTTTCTCTCACGGGTCTCATATTGCCTCTCCACGAAGTGGGGGATTCCAGGCCCTTAAACCTTTCGTCAAGTCCTCGGGAGTTACGACACCGCTCCGGAAGAGTTTCATTCAAAGTCTGTTTCATCGCCAAACGAGCGCCGAGCGAGAACCTAATCCCAGTTAAGACTTGCGAGAGATGAATTGACTGTTCGTCGATTCTTCTCGTGAACGGCAAAGCTGACAGTGCGATTCGAGCAGTTTCTGCCGTCTGTCGATTTCAATTTGAATAAATTTTGACCTCACTGGAACTTCGAGCGCTACAATTGATGGGTGGTAATTGGAAAGAGGGGTACCTTCTTCGTTCCAAAACCTGGGAATGGACAATACGGAACATTCCTTCTCGAAGACCACAGCATACGGTGCCTCGCGCATACGCAGTTGAGTACCGGTTCTCCTCGCAGACGAATATTTCTCGGACGCTTGACCTTTTTAAAACATTGCGGGTATAGCCGGTAGCGCTCCGGATATTTCCCCTAATCATCGGAATGCTGCTTACTCCGTTGGATCCAGAAAACCCGGAACGCAGGTGCATCAAGGCTTGAAAAGCTCGCATCCTCGACGGGATCGAGACTTCTTCTTGATAACGGGGAGACGGGGTCTCTGCTCACGAGGCGGCGTCTTCGTGGCTGCTCTGGGGGGTTAGAGCAAGTTTTGCGCAAGAGTTGCAAGACGCGCTGACTTCTTCACCATCTCGCCGTCTCCCCTAATCATTGATGACGAAATGGAAGGAGAATCGATTCCTTATATCCGATATCGGCTCCTTTTCTCTGTACAATATATTTAGAGCTATCGTCGCATCTCAACACCATATTCCCTTCTAAATTATTTCGTCTCGACCAGGATGATACGGAGGGTCATCGGAGAGAGATTGATTCTGGAATAATAAATTTGCCCCTCACTCAGGGGAGGGGCGTCCCTCTGAGCTCTGCTCGGGTAAGTGGAAACACACTCTCGTGTGCATAACATGAAAGCCTTCACCAATTCAGAGGCGCAAAGAGTATCGGTCGATTATGGGAAGGATTTTCCATCTCTGGCAAGCGGTTGAGCCATTCAACGATTTTTTCTCGGCAGAGAAATCATCATTCACGCCGGCACATGCTCCTCCGTGCAGGAAGTCTTGGCCTGTCCCGGAGTCAGTGAGTCTCCTCTCCTCTGAAGACTTGCTGCGGCTCAAATCTCCATGCAGGGGAAAAATAGCGACCTTGAGTTGATAGATCGGAGGCGGAGAATAGAATATTTTCAGACGCGTTCCTTCCTGACGTCGCGCCGTTAGGAATCAAGTGGCCTAGGACGCTAGTGCTCTTATGGCGAGAGATTCGGTCGTTCGCAGCAATGGTAGCGAATGGCTGGACTTTCGAGCGGGGACAGACCCTGGAACATAAGCGGAACAGTCATAGATTGATGCGCCTCCAGGTCGCAGAAGCCCGCCAGTCAAGGATCCTACTCATTTGAAGAAACTATAATATAATTAGGCATACATACGGAGACGAAGCAATCGATTGCCCTGCGGGGGCAGAATAATCGAGAACGACGCGACCTCGCATAAGCTCGACGACTTTTGACTTCCGGCATACCGGTGGCTCTATCGTGGGACGAGATGCGCGGTCCTCGGAGAAGCCGAGAAAAGGAAGCAAGGGGAAGAATCAGACATTCGAAATTGATCGCGCCCGAAGGAGGAACACGGAGCTGGGAGACCGGTGCCGTATACGGCGAGCCTCGGAGCGATCCTTCGATTCGGCATCCTCGAATTTAATCAGTGTGCTCCTCACCAACGATGCTGTTCAAATGACGAAGTTGCATGGTTCGATTTCGTATAGACGGACTCTGTCGGATCCTTCTCGATACTCCTCTAACCCGATTGTTGAGTTCCGAGTACAGCTGTTCGTTTCCAAAGTCAATGCAGTCGAACTAGCGGCTCTAATGATTGTGGGAGCTCCTGTAGACTCAGTGGCTGTGCTCGAGACGAATGTTGATGTTTTGCGGAACACGAACTGAGTGGAGCAAGAGTATGAGAATATCCAAAAGCACCACGACGCGACGCTGATTAAGTTAGAACGTCGCGACGGAGGAGCGATTGCTTGCGACACTGAGGACGCAGACAGCATCTCGTATCATGATATAGAGTCTCTTTTTTGGCCTTTATAAAAATCCTCGGTCTCCTCACTTGCTGGTCCGCTGGCAGTCTCGGCCACACGCTGCGGGATGTCTGGCTGCATCGTCCTGAATGGAATTCTCACGGCGAGACGTCTTCTGTGAAATGCGAGCAACGTGCGTCGGACAGGAATTGAATGCGGATTTTGAGTATCGGCCACTCGAAATAAATCGTGCTGACTAAGAGCAAGCGCTTTACTTTCAAGGTCGAGAACGTTCGAATGATTGAGTCTCAAGACGCCGCAGAGTTTGCCGGAACGGAAAATCAAAGAAAGCGTCCTCGTGCCCCTCCAGAGAATAACTCACACCAGAACGCTCCCGAGCCTGTGCAATGCGGGGGAGAGGCGTTGGCAGAGACACGGATATTTCGGGGAGAATGGGAGAGCCTTACCTAATTTCTTGGAAGCTTACTCTCCCATTCCTTCCGAACCTTCTCAAGTTTCCTATTCTTGCCCTGAGATTTCACTCAGCTCCACATGCCTCTGCCGCGCCGAGAGCAAAATGCGTTTGCGCAGGTGACGTTTCCTCCGAGTTCTCGTGAAACGATGGATCCGGTCGCTCAGCATTCGAATGTGATGACACATGTTGGGGATCCCACGCAGGGACTGCGAGGGGGAGAATGAAGGGGATTCGATGTGAGCGCCTTTTTCCTGTGGTCTCGCAAATCCAAGCCGCCAATTCCTCTTCCTAACATCTGTATCCACAGAAGGGAGATCTAGGTACCTAGGAGAATTGAAAAGAACCGTCTGAGCTCCTCAGCAGCTCGAATTCTCCATGAGATTCCGCTGTGGAACGACGGCGATGGCGCAGGTTGGATTATCCGACCGCAATCGGACGATGGAAACCCCCGACCGAATCACTCGGGATCCTTGAGACCTGCTCCGCGATATCAGTGGGAGCCAGAAATGATTTCCCGTCCAGGTTTACCATTCATAAGTATCATTGAAACATTGCTCTGTGGATTCGGGATTCCGTCAGAATCGGCTCTAGAGGAAAGGATTTGCTAGAACCGAGCCTCGTGCAACAACATCTCCGCTCGGTCTATCAGTTGTAGAATTTTACGGATTCGCTCAGATCGAAATTATAGCTCAGGATGCGATGGTCCGATGAAGGCACCGAAGGAAAGATAATATTTTGGATACTCCGAATTTAGGAATTATCACGGCTAATTATAATCGATTATGGAATTATCGTGAATATTGAATGAGTGCGCATTTATATTCGCTCGGATCTCATGTGCCTCACCGAGATCCGATTTGAAAATCGTCGCGTCGGCTGCGGAGCTACATAATTTCCATGCTGTACTCTTCGACGCAGCGCGATGAGAACGCTTCGCATCGAATTTCATGATTCGAGGAAATGAGCGAAATAACAGAGTCTCCTCGCCGAATTCAAGCTCGTCGAAGCAGCTCGTGGGTGCAGGAACGCTCCTCTGTTGCTGTGCAAGTTGCACCGGAAAGCCGTCCTTGAACGGCCCTCGGAGCTGAATTTTTTGTTTCCAATTTCCGGCCCCGCTCTCCGGGGTCTCTGTGAGGAGGACTCTGAAAATCTTCGTCCTCTACTCCTGGAGTCACTCGGACATCGACTTCGTATGTTCCTCTAGCTGGTTTGGGAAGGGACGTGAGGATTGAGAGAATCTGGGCACGCTGGATCCGACGGTCCCAATACTGAAATTTCAATTCACTTCGAAGTTTCATCGATATCCGGCGGCGGAAACTTCCGAGTGTACCCCTTATGCAATTAAATCGTTAAGCAAGAACGGGACGCGAGAACTGAACGACCTGCGAAGCTCTAGTGTGCTAACCCACTACGATGCCAGAACCCCGCACAGGATGTGTAAGAGTGCACTCTCGCTTCAGCCACATCTGATCCACTCGAAATGCCGGGCCGGTGTTATTATTTGTTCCCCCGGGGTCGCCCCCGTCGTGGGTTCGCCTCGCATATGTTGAATTTTATGAGAGGGAATTGATCCCTTTCAGAAGACGACACGGCACGACGAGCTGAATGAGAGAGGGAGTGCGCGTGGAGGAGACAAAGGCTGTCCCCTCTCGGATACGATCGTGTCTCTACTCTCGGAGTCTCGAGGTACATCTCTCGTTCGAGTAGGTACCTGGCAGGCTCTAGGCACGGACTCTACGAGGTGAAAAAAAAAGAGAGATAAATCGCCATTGTTTTCTAATGGTGTGAAAGTCCCCTATTGAGACCTGCATGTCCCTCAATCCCCGGGTCATTCGGTGTGGCCAGATCCTGCGTCGGGGTGCTCCCGAAGAGTCTGCGTTGACAGGTCTAACCTGTTTGAAAACCACTTTGGAGCGCTCAGGTAGTGCTCACGTCGTACCGATTGGTCCAACAGCGATTTGCGAGTTGTTGCCGTAGCGGGTCGGAGGGGCGTCTCGCTCGCCCCAAAGGCTCCTAGGCCGACGATAGACTCCCTCTCCTTTATAGGAGACCGATTGCTTGTCGAGGTTGAAGATCGCGGGCAAGAACCTCAAGGAAGAGACACAGAGTGAGTCCCTCCCGGGGAAAGATCACCGCTCGTACACGTCACGTGCGGGAACTCCGGATCGGGGCTGCCGCTGTCGAGCGATTGAATACGTCGTTGACTTCCATCGTGGAGGGTTTCTTGACGTGTTACGATTGAAGACTTCCACGAATCATTCGCGACATATTCCGTAGACCGCGAAGCATTGATCAGCGGGCAGGCATGACGGCTATTCCGGAGTCGATGATTTCCGTCACAACGTTTGAAGAGCTTTTCGCACGGAAACTATCGTTATGGGTTGGCGATCACGACTCCGAGACGCAACTCCCTCTCTCCGCCTGCCGCTCACGCTTTTTCTCCTTCTCTCTCTCTATATCACGTTCCAGCTCCATTCACGCCAGACTCGGCGATCGTTTAACGACACCGTCCGCGCCGACGTGCAAACCACCGGGCCCCATCGATTCGTTCCGTCCCGCGCAAAAAGCTCTTCGAGTCCTCCATGCAGTGCCATGAAACGCTCACGAGACCCCGCGCGACGGCTCACGTGGAGAAGCGCGGCCCGCTTAGTCATCTCGAAGAGGAGATTCCGCAACGAGCCAAGTCTCAGAGAATTTGTGGCAAGCGGGAATACCGGCCTCGATCGGATAGCTGCAATCGATCCGCGAGAATCCTTCCGACGGGTCGTGTGGTTTGCTGTTTTGGTGGCCCTCGTGGCATTCACGGTGTACTTCGTCGAGGAGATAATCAGAGATCGCTTCAAATTCCGGACAGCATCGAGCGTCAAGGTGGTAGACGACCAGAGGATTCTGTTTCCAGCGGTGAGTTTCTGCAATTTGAACCCGGTGAGAAAGAGGAGCCTGTGTGCGAAACGGAACTTTTCGGTCGTCGATTCGTACAAGGAGCAGAGCAAGCTGTGCTCGACCGTTCTCACGCAAGAACAGTACTACAAATCTCTGAGCACGCTGATTTCGAACGAGAGAAATTTGACCTTTGAGGAGATGGGACACCCGCTGGAGGGAATGCTCGTCGATTGTTTCATCAAGGGTGAGCGACTTTTCCGAATGATTCTCCCCGGGATTTCGATGAGGAAATTCGCAAGCCAAGACGCATGTGATGACTTCTTTCGCAGGCGAGCCTTGTAATCGTTCGGAAATAAGCGAAGTCATCCAGCTGCAAGGGAAATACGGTCGATGCTTCTGCATTTTCTGCAAATCGGAGACACCGGTCGAGTTTACCCGAACCGATGAACCCATCGAGGGCTTCAATATTATATTGCGGACTCAATTCGAGGAATACATCCCTTCGACGATAGCCGAAGGCTTCATGGTGCTGATACACGGTCCGCGGGTCGCTCCCGATGACGACGAAAACGGTATTTTTGTTTCACCGCGCATGACGACTTTCATCGCAATGCAAACCAGGAGAGTTTTCCGTCTGGGGGCTCCGTACCCGTCGAGCTGTTCCGACGATTGGACCCACGATAAGCTCCCATCGTGGGTGAATAAATCGGCGCTGATTGAGGACTACACCCCTCAACTGTGTCTCGAATTATGTCATTCCGATGCTCTGAACAAAAGATGCGCAGGCTGTGTAATCAAGGGGAACAACATCTCGCTGAGAGCTGCGATGGACGCTTTCACGTTCTGCTCGCGGAATTTGAGCTGTGCTGTGGAGTGGTTGCAATCAGATGGAAACTTCAATTGCAATTGTCCACAAAGGTGCAGTGAGACGGTCGTGAAATACCAATCGTCTTTCGCCGCGTGGTCTACTGAAGACAGGAGCGACCGTCATCTCGTCAAAGTTTCGATATATTTCACAACAGTTTCTTGGGAACAGGTGACCGAGTTCCCGCTCATGTCCAGCATCGCCGCTCTCACCCTCGTTGGCGGTTTCCTGAACATGTACGTGGGACTAACATTTTTATCCCTGTATGAATTTATAGAAATCGGAGTCTTCATTTATGTTCGACTCAAATCAAAATACCAAGTTCGAAGGGGGGTGTAGAAACGACGACGAAAAACGCGGAAGCCCACGTGATACCGAGTACATAACTGAGAGTTTGGACTCCCCACTGTATACCCACTGTAATAAACACCTACCTTGCAAATGCCTCGCGTCCTTCGACCTCGGCAGACTCCAGTGTATGCTGCACGCTGCACGGATCTCGGGATGAAAACTGGGTCTTGGAGTTCATCCATTCTCTCTATCCAATCCCTCTATTCGATACCGAGCGAGATACAAACCTTGGCTCTTCGAAACTCAAAGCCGCTAATTATTCCGGTTCTGAGTCTCGTCTGCGGAATACCCTAAATCGGCGGATAGTTTTCATTCTGACTCGACCGGATGCCCCCCGCAGAGGCGAGCAGGGCCGGCCAGACCCTAGGACTCATTTCGCTCGATAAAAGCTACACTTTCTTAGCCGAAATAGTCTTCTGTGAATCTACAAGCTCACCTCTGGACTCCATAATATTCCTTTGGGAATAGTCGAGAGTCCGAGCCTCGCATGGGACCGCTGACGGGATCCTGATTCCGAGTCTAACGGCAGCGGCGTATTCTCAAACACGGTAGGGTCGCTTGTGTGCTTCGGGCATCGCATGAGTCAACGAATGCGTCTGGGAAATTCCGGAGGAGCGTAAAGATGGAAATCGGATCTCCATAATTTCCTACTCGGGATTCCCGCTCCAACGATACGGAAGGACCATTGGCTCGGATGATACTCGAGCAGAGATTGGTGTCAAATGAAATTTTCACTTTTTTCGTTCCTGGAAGATGGAAGACGAGACCGAAATCGGGTTCAAGTGCAAGCGATCTAGACTAGAAACTCCGGGAGAAAAATTCCCAGTCAGCGATACTGGTCGGCGCCTCCTGTCTCTCCTCTCGAAGCTACTCATCCTCCTCCTCGATACATTTCGCCCGAGGTTGTTCCTTCCCGAGGCCCTTGATTTCCATTCATTCTTCTCCTGGTCAGACCTTGCTTGTGAGTTAGGAACAGGTGGCTTTCTGAGGCTATGAACTCTCGGAATCCTCGGATTAACCGGAATCTCCGACCGTCCCCACTTTCTTCTGAATTCCCGTCGGCTCATCTCTCTTCTCGTCGAGTATTCTCTTCCCATTCTCTGAGCGTCCCGCTCCATGATTCACCTCGCCACTCAGGACGCGGGCGAAGGAATTCAGAAGAATGAGTGCGCGAAGAGAGGTCCAGTGGCCGATGCGTGGGACATCGGCTGATCCCGCGAGGAGAGTAACTCAGACGAGACCGATTCCACCGGATATCCGATGGACTTTCCGACGAGTATATTGTTCTCGATGGCTCTCCTCGTCTCGACGATATTGCCTCAATCCAACCTTGAAACTTCCGTTCTGCGGCGGTAGCGTATGCAAGAAGAGGACAACAAGCGGGATCCATATCGATTTTCAGTGAGACGAAGCCGCGTGCGTAAAGCAGATGAGCACGTCGGGACCGGTGTGAGTGAAACCAGTCAGTTATGGCCATCTATTACAGTGTTAGCCGGTGGATGGTCGTCTACGAGAGAATGCTCCGACAGGATGCGCACCGAGGACGAAGGCTGGGCATCGAGCAAATCGAAACAATAAAAAGGCAAAGTCCCGAGGGCTCTTGGGTCGGTTGCCGATGGCGCGTCGTACCGTCAGGAGTTCCGAGTTTGTAGCGATGTGTGGTCCCGTTTTCCAAGAGGAAAACCGTTGGCTTCCCGTCCGATTCGGTTCCCGAGTCTTCGGCGGTACTCCGGAAATGGCCGCGGTATAGACCGATATTTGCTTCGAGTGATTTTCGTATTCTTCAAGGTCCCGGTTCCTGAATCCCAAGACCTCAAGCTCATAAGCACGCCAATACTTTTTGTTCCATTTACGAACGCTCAGCTCCGATTAGTCGCTGGTGAGACAACGTGATTTCCTCCGCAACAATTACGTGCCTGAACGATAGCCCGCAGCGACAAGATCGATATTGGCTTGGGGTGGACTTACTTCTTTCTATTGCACATTGAACTCATGCTATTTAGGGTCGCGACGATAATATCGGGATATCAGTCAAGCTAGACGAGGAACCGTGGCTCTGGCAGGTCTGCAGTCTGACACGCGGGACGTCGATAGGACTCAACGTTTCAAAATACATATATCCGAGGCAGGATGGATTTCGCCACCGATCTGTTCAGCTGCAGTCCTGTGAAGAACAAGTGTGCTCGGCCAGGAATAGGAAAATCTCGCTTCCGTTGGTGAGACAAACCTCTAGGATTCCGCGGCTCCAAGGGTCTTTAAATCTCGTTTAGCTTCGTCTAACTTTTTATTAGACTTTTTCGGCTCATCAGGGCGAACAGATGGGAGTCGTCGGGAATTTTTTGGGTCGGGGGTCGTCTGTTTTCATAGCGCCATGGAAGCATCTGGCCCGCCTCAAATATCGCATGCCCCGAGCCTAATCGGAATATTGGAGCCCACAAATACCGTGTCTCTCTCGACAAGCTCGAGTCGGCAGCGAAAAAGGACGTATATGGAAGCGTTAGCAAGGACCAGCACTTGTCGGCCGCGGGTAATGAGCGGAACGACGACCCGTTCCCTTTATCGAATCTGAGGGTCGTCCCGAACAAAAGACATGCGAAGATGTCGACGGCTGGAGGACAAATAGGCTCCGAGTGAACGGACAAGCGACATTTTAGTCTAATTTGTTCCTGCCTGAGAGGATACAAGCGTGGTTCATGGAAAGCTCTTCAAGCAATATTCATTCCGGGCTTTTCCCGTCTGATGGGGGAACGGCAACCGTCAGACACGATCAGAAACGAAACTGGGACACTTGTGCGGAAACTCATGTCCTCTGTCTGCGGTTTCTGTTCTGTCCTTCACACCTAGAGCAACATTCTCGAAGAGACTTCCATACTTCGTTACCGAGTTGTTGTCGTCTTGTTATCGACGACTGAAAGTTCTCCCGGCCTCCTAGGCGAAGCTCCTCTCTCCTGCGATAGGATCATCATCGAGGTCATGCCTTCTCCTGACAGGCTGCCGCTTTCCTGCGGTGGGAACTTCCTCCTGTGAAGTAAGTTCTTCGGAGAAGAAAAAAGACATGGTTCCGATCGAAAATAGGAGCACCGAACCTTCCTAGTTCTTGAGGGATTCGATCGAAGGATATCGGTGTGGCCAAGTCACCTTTTGGCGTTAGAGGCTCCGGGGAACAAAGGAAGAGGATACATGGAAAACATTTCGTATCATTAGGAACGAGCGGCGAGGAGTTACAAAGTCGATCGCTTCCATCGGTTTCAGAGCTCAACAGCTCATCCGTTCTCGTCCCCCTTGGCAGCATGGGTGACGATCGGCGGAGAATACCACGCAGGACACACGTTCTACCGGCAGCCCGAGTCGGAGAGTCTCGCTCGGGAGCACGTCGACGGAGGGCTTCCGAGATATTACGTCTCAGAAGAATCTCTCGCCCTTCATCGTCTCCTCATCTGAATTCCAGTCTCCATCGTTCTCCGTCCGAGGAGACCCTCCCTGGATGAGAAGCGTCGAGAATCCGGGATCGAATCCTTCTCATTATCTCATTGCCGTGAGAATTTGTGCCCATTAACTGTTTCACGCTGTCATTTCACTCACTTAATACTTAATACTTTCGAAAATTAAGATTTCATGATGACAGCGGGAGAGATGCATAGACCTTGAGAGACCCTCCTCTCTGAGCGTGTCCCGATGGTGTGATCCACCGGGCCCACAGCTTGCGGATAACACAAGGCCAAAAAGCAGAAATGCAAAACTACCTAACCGCCTGCGGGCTCTCGCTGGTCGGCGAATGTACGCGGTCTCGTTAGGCAGGAAAGTTCTGGTTCGATAAGTAGGATAAGCATGATGAGATGACATCAAGGATACCTCGGCGGACCTTTCGTGAATAGATCCCGCTCATATTAGATACGAATTTACGAAGAGTCAAACTCAGGGAACAATCGATTTGGACTCAACAGCCGTCAGAATCGAAAGAGGCAGTGGTTCACCCCGCTCTGTGGAAAGAGGACGCTCCTCCGGTGTTTTGGGTTGGGTCTGGATGTGGACCGAATCTCAGCCGCGTGCCAAGGCTATCTGGGATCGGAAGTTCCCGACGGAGGAATTCTCGGATCTAGATTCCCCCCCCCATTCCACAGTCCTCTCCCAAATTCGGACATTCAGCAGAAGACTGTGGAGACGCTGATGTGTTCGTTCCCAGTGTTTCCGAAGGTAGCCGAGCTCCCCAGTCTGTGCTCCGGATTACATCCGGGGATAAATCCAAGAAGCTCGCACCGTCGGCGTCGCCTAATTCGCGTTCGAAGCGAACATTCCGTCCACGCACAAAGACGAGTCTCATTCCTAAGAGGAACTGTGGCTGCTTTCCGGAGTTTCGCGGCCGATCACGTCAAGGGAGTTTCAATTATTCTCAACTTTGAATCGTACTAGATCGAAACGAGGGCCTTATGCGCGAGGAAAGGGAATTGCGAGACTTCCAACGAGAAAGCGAGAGCCGTGCCTCAGCAAACCCTTCTCCTCCAACCGGAGCTAGTGAGTTTTGGAGAGGAGGGTTGTACCTATCCAATTTACACCTATACATATGCCCCGAAGTAAAGATTATCACTGGATGGGGAGCTCTTCTCGTGATTATAATCTGCGTCTGGCTCAGCTCTTATTCGAACTTGATTCCAACTCTCCTCACCAAGTCCGTGTTGATTCAGTTCATGGTTTCGAGACCCGTACAGACCTCCTCGGGAGGCCCCTGATGGGACTCGCTCCCCGCCATTCGCCGATCGCCTCCCATTTTCGTAGATGAGATGTACATGAGAGACTTCGGAACGCCCGGATGGAGGTGAGCGATACGAAGCGGATTAAGGAACGCTCGTCGGAACTTGAACGAGCGTTTCCCTCGAATTTACTCAGCCGAAGATTAATGAGCTCCGGCTCGATTTCAGAGATTCTCCGCGGCAGCGCAAAGGGCTTCCCACCGTCTGGGAAAGAAATTTCCGTTTCGTTCGGGAGAACCCGCTCTATTGAAAGGACCGGGAGTGATTTTTCGGCATCGGGCATGGCGATAGAGGTAGTTACTCGACCATCAGCCGTGCAACGCCTCCCTTCCTCGTTTTGCCCAAGGATGGAGTTTGTCCTGACCAATAGAGTGCTTGCTCTTCTACACATCGATTGCCGAAGAGCCGCAGATACACATTGATCTAATCAGGTGTCATGATTGCCTCGGTCGTCGTATCGCTTGATCGTCGACATCGTAATTGCGATGTAATTAGGCATTTCCCCCCTCGAATTCTCAGTGATTAGATATGCAGGGGAGGTAGACGGCGGCCGCTAGGCCAACCGAGGTCCAGCGCTCAAGACCGGTACGGCATGAGCGGAGCCGCTCCAGCAAGCCTCACAGGGCGAACGCAGCGCTCTTCATGGTTGACATGGTCTATTTAGCTGAGCAAGCCGAGCAGAGAGATCTCGTCCGCTTGTGCGAATCTCTGAGAGGGGCTCAATCGTGAACTCCACGCGTCCCTTGGCATGCTTTTGGAGCGGCGTAAAGATGATCTCCAGGTCAATGCGCGTGCCTATGGGAGAAAAAACGGCCGGCCTACCCCAGGAAGATATCGAACGCTAGGATTATCGCCACCAATAGATATCAATGGGAGCCTGTCCCGCAGGTACCCCCTCCCGCCGCCCTTTCTCCACCGAACTCCTGTTTTAAATGAGAGAATAGTTTTTCCGCGACACCCAGCAAACGGGGAGGATTATACAGCGGTACTGTCAGGTTCTACCTGTGGGATTGCCTCAAACCTGAATGTCGAGTATCTTCTCGCACGCCTCCATGGGTACCGCTGCTCCGAGAGGTCAGATCCTCGAATTCGCGACAGAATTCCATTACTCCTCATCCTCGGAGCAGAGGATGGGGAGTGCACATTTGACAGGAGTAAGGAGTTGACCCGATTCGGGTCTAGTCGGAGTCAAGGGGATCGATTTCCATCATGAGGAATGGCATCCCACCCAGAAATTGGTTACCTCTTCCTTGTTTTCGCATATCCTGAACTTTTGGATGCTTTCGACGCTGGTGAGGACGGCGGGCGGGAGGAAGGCGGAGAACCCGGAGCGTAAAGCAAGCGAACATATATTTTTCGTGGAGGTCGGGACGAGCCTTCACGTCCTGCACCGCGGCCTTGGATTGTGGTCGAATATCGAAAGTGCCTCCGTCCGAGTGCAAGAGCTCGGGGATCTTTGACGACCGAAGGTCAGTATCGAGTTTACTCGTCTGGATCGATCCTCCGAGAACAGATTTCTGTTCGTTTCGGTAGTCTGAATGTGTAGGTAGAATGTGTAGCATTCTCGCTCGCGGATGCTCTTGATTGACGCGCGACGACACCATGAAGTCTTACTCAGCGGATGTCAGACTTCGTGTTTCCCGGCATTGTTTTCCCGTCAAAAGATGTCGAGAAACGCTGCTCCGTACCAAAGCGACAATCCCAGTCTCACCAAGGACGCCGCTTCCCAAGGCACTACCTCATATCCCATCCGCCTTGGTTCTCCGATCAGAGTCACGACTGAGCACAATGCTCCCTTGAAGTCCCGGGCGCAGCATTTCTCCCAGCTTGCGGTGAAATATGACCGCTCTGTTTGCATGCTTGCGAGACGGGTCCAGAGCAGCCCGGAAACCATGCGATACGGATCCCACGCGGAGTCGAGCTTTACTATGCTTCCGTCCGTACTCGGGCATAAAATGATTATTCACTACAATAGAATCGGATTTTACCCGTCTGTGGGTGACGTGTGGTCTTCGTCACCGGATCCGGGAAACTTCGAGCGCTGGAAATCGATTCGGTGACCGATATTTCGCCTGCTTAATTGGTAACGAAGTTTTGCGAAACAGTTTTGACGGGACGCTTTCTCTGGGACAAGGACACATAAATACGTCGTCATACTCTTCTGGTGTAGGCGACTCCTCATACGTCGGAGGGCTTATCTGAGGACCAAAAGAACTTTGGATCGGCCTAGCAATCCTCTATTATCTCGGTCACTTGCGCCGCCAAGTCACGATAGCCTCTTAGCTACTTTGTTGCCTAGTCTACTACTAGTACTTTGTTTCAATAAGTTGTTCCGATAGCCGTTTTCCCTGTGACTGATATAGATGACCTTGGAAACGACGAATTTGTGAGTGAGGATCTCTCCATGCACGGATCTTCATCGGGACTCCCCGATGCTTCCTGCGTTATGAGAGCATAAAGTACGCGAGATCCAGTCTCGATTAGCTAAGGAGAGACGCATTGTGAATTGTGAACGGATAATCTCCGAATAGATTGGATCCACGTTCTCATCCTCGAAGGAAACGAAGAATTACGCCGACTCGCTCAGAATCATGGTGGTTGTATTAAATTCGAAAGAGTCGACCTCCGATGGGTCGAAATGGTAGTTTTCCCATCCGAGTCTATGTCTCGGCTTCCCCGCCCATCCGTTCAGTCTCTCGTTCCCTCGGCACGGTAATCAATTGGGCGGCACTCGGTTCGTCAATTGCACTAGTCTGTGCGACATCGAAAGAACAAGCGAGAGATAGGTGCCTAGGATGAACAGTCCGATGAGATAGGACGAAAATTCTACCAGGGTCCGATCGGCCGATGCACTGTAGTTCAATGGGTGCGGCGGGGGCGGCATCCTGACCGCCGCTGAGCCCCTGACACGCTTTTCCTTAGGATTTTCATAGGTCGCAGGCGACGGCGGCGGTCGCGTGATGTAGTTTTCGCCAGGATGAGCATAGGAGCTGCGGTGTCGGTCCATGCTTCGTTTTCGTCGATCGTCCAGAATCCGAGTATCCTCGTATGGCTTGTTCATGGATTTATGAGCTTTCCTCACGGAGATAGAATATGAAAAAAATGAGATGTGAGTTTGTGAGTCATAGCCATGAATTCATGAATCTCAATTCATGACTCATGAATCATGATGGAATGATGAGCGTTTATCGCGTCGGAATATTTCTAAAGAGGATCGTTGTCGGGACTTCGGTCCGAACGGAGTTCCTCGAATCAAATCCGGGAGCGCTCGCATCGATCGCGATGAATTCGGGAATGAATGTGCAATCTCTCGAACGGCATGCGATTCGGGAGGTCATCAACGACCGATCTAGCCGGAGCGGAAACACCACGAGATTATTCGCTGCCGTGTGGAGCAACAGTCGAACGAGAAGATGCCATGCAGCCTTCGCGATGAGCGCTGAGTGCGTCGTGCGTTTGATTTCGAATTCTCCCATCCCTTCCGAAGCCAGAATCGACTCCTCTGTTGCGCTTGCTCGAAGAATGAGCCCGCCCCCCTTCCCGCGGAGCACCGGCTAGAGCAGTGTTTCTCGAGCTCTCTTTCAAGCCCCACCGATGGTGCGTCTGAACAATCTATGATGTACGGGAGGAAAACACTAGACCCTGAGGAAGCTTCATTCATTCATTTTCGAAGACGTATCGCGCGATCGATTGCTTGTCGTGGCTTACAACGCTGACAACTCATATGTTTGGTATCTCGATATTACTCAATCCAAATTGCGATCCTCTTCGCGGAGAGAGATCGACTGGGTGCGAGCCTCTATCGCCATGGATAGGTGGGGCAGGTTTAGTTGGAAGGTTTGAGGAATGCTGTCATAGTGATATCAGCAGTCAAACGCAGATTGTTATCGTGACACAGCCCGTGAAAGAGGGTGGAATATTACCTCTGGATAACTCGACTGTGCTTTACAATCCTTGAAAATGAAATTGATTGCTGAAAATAATGAAGGCATGAATATTTTCGCTCTTCCGGGATTTTCGTAATGCAGGGCCATAATATTCCAGCCTTATGAAGTACTACAGATCCCTTTGGTCGGGGTCCCTCCCCTCGCAAGAAGCTCGTAAATAAGCAACATGTAGGCGAAGCCTCAGGTGGCTCAGCCGTACGACTGAGCCTCTGTAGATACATATTCCCCCGTCAGGAACGGAAGTCTCCCGAAAGATCATGTGTACGGAAGTATATATAGCACGTCTCGGAATCCTCGGTCCCGATCTCGACGATACTTTCGTCGTTAGAGTTGCGATATGAGAGAACATTTCTTTCCCGAAAAAAGGACAATGTCCGCGCGGACATCAGGGCGGAAAGCGGACATCGAAAGCGGACGCTATATTCCATATTTTTTGCCCTTTCCATGGAATTGATTCGACTCTCCAACCATTTTCCTAATAAACTAAGCAATATTCGACTGAACTTCGATGCCCTAAGGATCGTTCAGAGACAATTTGCTGAGAAGAGAATTGCCGACCCAGCCCCCGGCGCCTCTGGCTCACGCTTGTGCAGCCGAGACCTCGGTGCCCTCGGCAAAAAATGAGCAGAAATTCAATTTTTT